>NC_132911.1:115522892-115824677 GCF_047675955.1 Chlorocebus sabaeus
AACCATTTCACAAAATGTTGACTATAGTTAATGACAATATATTTTAATTTTAAAAAATGCTAACAGAGTAGATTTCAATTAAAAAATGCTAACAGAGTAGATTTTAAGTGTTCTTACCATATAATGATAACCACATCATGTAATACATATGTTAATTAGCTTGATTTAGCCATTTCACAGTGTATGTATATTTCAAAATATCATATTGTATGCAGTACATACATACAATTATATTAGCAATTAGAAAACTAAAAGGAGGATAAATAATTTTGTTAGAATACAGAGGTGTACACAAATTACTTTGAAAACATGAAGAATGAGGGCCTAATTCTTTCTCAGATAACTTGTAATCATAGAAAAGGTATAAACATTCAGTATGATTTTGTAACATAATTAAGAAATGGTTAATTTTTTAAAACAAAAGAAAGCATTGCAGACAATGAGCAAATTATATTAAAAACCAGATTTGAAAGCCCATGGTATTTTCCACGTTAGTGTTAATATGGTTAGTGCTGATTCTACTCAGAAGTGATTTGAGAAAGCCTGTGACTGTGCGTTGAGACCAACCTCTAAATGCACTTATGTGTCATTACAGTGAAGTTGGATCTAATAATGTAGGCAATGATAACGTGTTCAAGATTTTTAGTAGGTAGTTGATACCAAATCCAAATCTAGGTTAAGAAAAATAACAAATGTATGGATGCTGGAAAACATGCATTTGTTTATTGATTTGCTTGTTGGTATAGGCATTTCAAGAATACCTATAGACATCTCTTCTCTGCCAGGGACTGTTGTAAGTTCCTCGGGATACAGAAAAAATACAACTCACAAACTTTCTGTTCTCAGGGATCTTTCGTTCTAGTGAGACGATAGATGTGGTTTTGGAAAGTATAGAAGAACAAAAAATATATATGTTAATCTAAAATGATACAGAAAAACTCTAGTCAAAAATAAGAATAAGAATAAAATTAAGATAGTTTTCAGATAAAGAATAGCCGGAAAGTCCTGTAGCAAGGGAGGTCAGATATTCTTGTTCTGAAAGAGAAACATTTATTGAAGACCACAATACGGAGAAGCCAATCAAGCAAAGATCTTGCTAGGAAAAGGTAACAACAGGTTCAAAAACACCCGAGATGGGAACATTTTGACAGTCCTGAAAATCAGTGATGTGGTTTGTATGTTTGTCCCCACCAAATTTCATGTTGAAATATGATTCCCAATGTTAGAAATGGGGCATGGTGGGAGGTGATGGATCATTAGGGTGAATCCCTTATGAATGGCTTAGCACTATGCCCTTGGTGTGAGTGAGTTCCTGCTCAGTTAGTTCGCATAAGATATGGTTGTTTAAAAGAATCTGGGACACCCCCCGCCCCTTCCCTTTCTTGCTCCCACTCTCAGCGTATGATGCACCTGTTCCCCATTCGCCTTCTGCCTTCCTGAGGCCCTCACCAGCAGCAGATATGGCACTATGCTTCCCATACACCCTGCAGAACCATGAGCCAATTAAACTTCTTTTCTTTATAAATTACCTAGTTTCAGGTATTCCTTTATAGTAATGCAAACTGACTAACACAATCAGATAGAGTTATTTTTTCAAATGTAGCTACAAGGCAGCAAATGAGGTTGAGGATGGAAAAAGGAGTTCTGAGTGGTAGGTAGGTGACAGATTATTAAATCATCATGAGTTAAAAAACACAAGCATTAAATTATTTAAGTAGAAATGTCATGTAATTGAATTTATCTCTATAGAAAGGAAATCCTACTCACTATGTGATTGTGTGTGCAGAGACAGGGTAGAGAATGAAAAGAGAAATGTAGAAAGGGTGGAATGATTCCACAGATGCACATGGAGGTGACCTTGGAAAGGCAGAGAATGGATGTCCAGAGCCAATGTGGACACTTTGAAAGAAGTCCTAAGAAATGATAGAGAAGACCTGGACTAAGGGTGTAATGCATAATAATGAAATGAGAAGAGTTGATGATTATGAAAAATATGTACGAGTTAGAAAGTAAAGGATGTTATATTTATAAATATGTATGTATATGTTGTATGTGAATATATATTCACACACACATACACACACACGTGTCACATATGTCTGTTTGTATCTGTACCTTGTTTCAAAAGTGTTTTATGCAGGCAATACATATTGCTGTCATTTAAGCCAGTATTAGCTCTCTAGAATATTACATCCCCCAATAATAAATTATTTAGGGAAATAATTAAAATAGGAAAAATAAAAAATCACTAAGAAGGTGATCACATTTCTGACACTATTTATAAAGCCAAGACACAGTGGCATGGCTAAAATATCTTAAGATCAAATAAAGTTTAATCACTTAGTATTTCTGTTTATTTTCTGTATGTGTATGTATTTGTTTGTGTACTCATATTTTTGTGTCTCTAAACTAGCTTGGCAGTATTCTTTTTCTAACTTTATCACCTTTGTGAAGTAGGGCAACCTGATTTTACTTCTTTAATTATATAATTGATGTTTAAACATTACATTGAAGTAGACAATCTATTCCATCTCAAATACAACTACTGTTTATCATTGCATTTTATAAAATGATTACTTTGCCCTAGTTCTGGTTAGAATTTCATAATCTTTATAATTTGAAGAAAAGAAAAAAGTTGGCTTAGATCTTCTTCCTTGTGTCTTTGAAGAGTTGTAATTACCCTAATTATCTGCTCCAGTGCAATGTTAAAATGTTTTAACACTCCACTTTATCTCCTGAGGAATGTACTTAGTTTCTAAGAAGTTGCCATCTGTTTTTTATTTGAACACTCACCGTAGGTTAAAAAGCCACTTGTGTGTTCAGCGCTATCAACTTCTTCCATTAAGAACTTCCTATTTCAGGGCAGACACTCGGCAAGTGACAGTAGGTGGTATAAAAGCAGGAGCCACAGTGCAGAGAAGTATCCAAATTTATACCATCTCCTCTCTCTTCTCTACCTAAAGAACATAGAGAGATTCTATTTTTTAAAACTCTCTTCTTTTTCCTCTTTAATCTTTTCATAATATCCAACAATGCATAATCATTTTTTAACTTTCCTTAGTTTTCTCCAGCTCTCTATGTTAATGTACATATATTTATGAAGAATTGTGTAAATATTGCAATTTGAGAGGAGGGAAGTATGATAATTAGTGGAATTTTAAAAAGGTTGAATGTCACAATAACATCATGTTTGGATTTATTTAAAGAAATGTAGATGACATCTAAATTTGACTTAAAGTTACAAAGACAGAATCAACTAGAAGTGCCAGTTGATGTCATTTAGTGTACTGTAAACTTCCAATCCTCTTTAAAAGTTATTTTTAGCTTTAATTGACACATAATAATTGTACATAATTGTTGAGTATACTGTGATGTTTCAGTATATGTATACACTGTGTAATGATGAAGTAAAGGTAATTAGCACATATATTAGCTCAAACATTTGAACTTCTTTGTGATGAGAACATTCAAAATCCTCTCTTTCAACTATTTTGAGACATACAAATGGCTCTAGTCATTCTACTGTGCAATAGGATGCCAGAATTTACTCTTTACTTTCTACTTGTAACTTTGTACTCATTGATCAACCAATCCCCATCCTCCTCTCTCTTACCTTCCCCAGTCTCCTTTAACCACTGTTCTATTCACTACTTATATGTGATCAACTTTTTAAGATTCTACATATGACTGAGAATGTGTCTCATTTGTGTTTATGTACCTGGCTTATTTCACTTAACCTAATGTCCTCCAGGCTCATTTATGTTGTCACAAATGACAAGATTTCCTTTCCATGGCTGAATAGTATTCCATTGTGCATATGTGCCACATTTTCTTAACTATACATCCATGGTTTGACACTTAAGTTGATTTCATATCTTGGCTATTGTGAATAGTACAGCAATAAGCATGAGTGCAGGTATCTCTTCTACATATTGATTTAATTTTCTTTGAATATATACCCAGTGGTAGGATTGCTGAATTACATCACATTAATGTTTTTATTTTATTATTTACTTTTTGAGGAACCTCTTATTATATTAGGCCATTCTTGCACTGCTACAAAAAAACATCTGAGATTGGGTATTGTATAAAGACAAGAGGTAGGGTTGGCTCACAGTTCTGCAAGCCTTACAGGAAGCATGACAGCATCTATTGGAAGCTTCTAATCATGGTGGAATGCACAGGGGGAGTAGGCATCTCACATGTTAGGAGCAGGATCAAGGGTGGGGAGGTGCTACACACTTTTAAGTGACCAGATCTCACAAGAACTTACTGTCATGAAAACAGCACCAAGCCATGAGGAATCCTCCCCCATGAGCCAAACACCAGGCCCCACTTCCAGCATTGGGGATCACAACTCAACATGAGATTTGGACAGGGACAAATATCTAAACTATATCATTTCATCTTTGGCCTCTCCCAAATCTCATGTCCACTTCACATTGCAAAATACAACCATGCCTTCCCAACAGTCTCCCAATGTCTTAACTCATTCTAGCATTATCTCAAAAGTCCAAAGTCTCATCTGAGATAAGGCAAATCTCTTCCACCTATAAGCCTGTAAAATCAAAAAGAAGTTAGTTACTTCCAAGATACAATGGGGCTATAGGCATTGGGGAAATATTTACTTTCCAAAATGAAGAAATCAGCCAAAAGAAAGCGGCCACAGACCCCACATAAGTTCAAAACCCAGCAGGGCAGTCATTCAATCTTAAAGCTCTAAAATACTTTTCTTTGATTCCATGTCCCACATCCAGGGCTCACTGGTGTGATGAGTGGTATCAAAAAGCCTTGGACAGCTCTACCCCTGTGGCTTTTCAGGGTTCAGTTTCTGAGACTTCTGTCACAGACTGTTGAGTACCTGTGGCTTTTCCAGATAAAGAGTACGAGCTGTGAGTAAATCTACAATTCTTAAGTCTGAAGGACAGTAGTTCATCTCTCACAGCTCAACAAGGCAGTGCTTCTGCCTAGTCTACTAGGCGACTCTGTATAGGGGTTCCAACCCTACATTTTTTCTTGGCACTGTCCTAGTAAGGGTTCTCTGTGAGGGCTTCACCTCTTAAGCAGACTTCTTCTTGGGCACCCAGGCTTTTTCATACATCCTCTGGAATCTTGGAAGAGGTTGCCAAGTACTCTTCAGTCTTGCATTCTATGCACCTACAGGCTTAACACCACTTGAAAGTTGCCAACGCTTATGGCTTGCATTCTCCAAAATGGCAGCCTGAGCTGCACTTAGCCCTTTTGAGCCACAGCTAGAGATGGAGTGGCTGGGATGTGGGAAGCAGTGTCCCAAGGCTGCCCAGGGCAGTGGGGCTCTGGGCCTGGCCCACAAAAGCACTCAGTCTTTCAGGTCCTGAGGGTCTGTGATAAGAGGGGCTGCCATCAAGGTCTCTGAAATGTCGTCAAGGTCTTTTTTCTCATTGCCTTGGCTAGAAGTTCTTAGCTCTTTCTTAGTAATACAAATCTCTCTAGCAAGTGGTGGCTCCACAGCCTGCTTGAATTCCTCTCCTGAAAAAACCTTTTTCTTCCTCTTCCATATGATCAGGTCACACATTTTCTGAACTTTTATGCTCTGCTTCCCCTTTAAGTATATATTCCAACTTTAAGTCATTTATTTGCTTCTGCATCTTAACTAGGCTGTTAAAAGCAGCCAGGTTACTTCTTGAACACTTTGCTGATTAGAAATTTCTTCCATCAGATACCCTAACTCATCACTCTGCAGCTCAAACTTCCACAAATCCCGAGGGAAGGGATACAATCCAGACAAGTTCTCTGCTAAAGTATAACACATGTGACCTTTGTTCTAGTTCCCAATAAGTTCCTCACTTCCACCTGAGACATTGGCAGCCTGGACTTCACTGTCCATATCACTACCAGCATTTTGGTCACAATCATTTAACCATTTTCTAAGAGGTTCCAAACTTTCCCTCGTCTTCCTGTTGTCTACTGAGCCCTCCAAACTCTCCCAGTTCCAAAATTACCCAGTTCCAAAGTTGATTCCACATATTTTTGATATCTATATAATAATGCCCCATTCTCAGTACCAATTTTCTGGATTAGACCATTTTTGCACTGTAGCTATAAAGAAATACCTGAGGCTGGATAACTTATAAAGAAAAGAGGTTTAATTGGCTCACAGTTCTGCACACTTTACAGGAAGCATGGCAGCATCTGCTCCAGGGGAGGCCTCTGAAAACTTACAATCATGGTAGAAAGAAAATGGGGAGCAGGCATCCCACATGGCAGGAGGAGGAGCAATGGAGGGAAGTGCCACATGCTTTTAAATGACCAGATCCCACAAGAATTCACCATTATAAAGATAACACCAAACCATGAGGAATCTGCCCCCATGATTCAAACAGCTCATCAGGCCCCATCACCAGCATTGGGGATTACAGTTCCATATGAGATTTGGGAAGGGACAAGTATCCAAACTCCATCACCTCCATACTTTTATCCATAATCACTGTACTAATTTACATTCCCACCAACAGTGTGTAAGTTTTCCCCATTCTCCACATCCTCCCCAACACTTATTATCTAGCACTTTTTATAACAGTCATTCTAACTACAGTAAGGTGATATCTCATTGGAGTTTTAATTTACATTTCCCTGATGATTAGTGGTATTGAGCATTTTTAATATACCTGTTGGCCATTTGTATGCCTTCTTTTGAGAAATACCTATTCAGGCTCTTTGCTCATTTTTTTAATGAGGTATCTTTTTTTCTGTTGGTTTTAGTTTCTTATCTATTATGGATATGTTACACACACACACACATAGATTGCAAACATTTTCTCCCATTCTATAGGTTATCTCTTCACTCTCTTGATTGTTGTCTTTGCTATGCAGAAGGTTTTTAGTTTGGTGTAACATGATTTCCCTATTTTTGCTCTTGTTATTTGTGCTTTGAGAGGTTAGCCAAAAATTCCTTGCCCAGTCCAATGTTGTGAAACATTTTCCCTGTGATTTCTTCCACTAGTTTCATGGTTTGGGGTCTTACATTCACGTCTCTAATCTACTTTGATTTGATTTTTGAATGTGGTAAAAATAGGGGCTCAGTTTCATTCTTCTGCATGTGGAAATCCAATTTCCCCAGCACTATTTTATTAAAGAAACTGTCCTTTTTTTTTTTCAATGTATATCCTTGGAATGTCTGTCAAAAATCAGTTGGCTGTAAATGTATGGATTTATTTCTTGGCTCTCTATTCGGTTCTATTAGTTTCTGTTTCTGTTTTTATGTTAATATCATGCTGCTTTGGTTACCTTAGTGTATCAGTCAGGGTTCCCTAGAGAGACAGAACTAATAGGATATATATGGGAGTTTATTAAGTATTAACTTACATGATCACAATGTCCCATAACAGGCTGTCTGCAAGCTTGAGGAACAAGGAGGGCCAGTTCGAGTCTCAAAACTGAAGAACTTAAAGTCCGACGTTCAAGGGAAGGAAGCATTCAGCACAGGAGAAAGATGTAGGCTGGGAGATATAGTTTTGTGGTATGTTTTGAAGTCAGATAGCGCAGGCCTTCTTAGGCCTTCTGGCTTTTTTTTTTCTTTCAAGATTGCTGTGGCTATTCAGGTTCTCTTATTCTGTCACGCAAATTTGATTTTTGTATGTCTGTTCATCAGGTATATTGGTCTGTAGTTTTCTTTTTTAGGTTTTGCTTTTTTCTGGTTTTTGTATCAGGGTGATGCTGGCCTCATAGAATGAGTTTGAGAGTATAAATGTTTGATAGCTTTTAGCAGAGAGCCATCAAGTCCTGAGCTTTTCTACGTTTTTTTTTTTTTGTTTTTTTTTGTTTTTTTTTTTTTTAATGGGAGATTTTCAATTTCCTCATAAGTAAATCTTAATAGGTGGTATGCATCCATACATTTCTCTCTTTATTTTTTCAGGATTATCAAATTTGTTTATATACAAATGTACTTAATGGTCTCTTAAAATTCTTGTATTTCTGTGGTATAAGTTATTATGCTTTCTTTTTTAACTTCTGACTTTACTTATTTGAGTTGTCTTTTTTTACTTAGTAGTCCAACTATCAATTTTTAAACTCTATTTTGTTAAAAACAACTCTTTACTTTGTAATCTTTTTACTTTGTAGATCTTTTGTATTGTTTTATCTAGTTTTTATTTCATTTATTTTTTATCTGTTCTTTATTATTTTCTTCTTTATGCTAGTTTTAGGTGTAGTGTGCTCTAGTTTATTGAAGTGCATCATTGTGCTGTTTATTAGAAACCTTACTTTTTTGATGTAGGTGTACATTGCTATTAACTTTCCCCTTGAACTACTTTTCCTTTATCCCATAAAAGGTTTTGTATGTTGTGTTTTAATTTTAATTTTTCTAAAGTAATTTTTACACTTTCTATTTGTTGACTCATTGGTTGTTCAGGACAATGTTGTTTATTTCCATGTATTTTTAAATTTATGAAGACTCTCTTGTTATTGACTTCTAGCTTTATACTGTTGTGGTCAGAAAATATACTTGATATAATTTTAATCTTCTTGAATTAATGAACACTTTTTTCTGGCTTAACATATAATCTATCTGGTAGAATGTCCTACATGCAGTTGAAAAATATTTGTATGTTTCAGCTGTTGAATGCAATGTTCTATAAATATCTGTTATGCTAATTTGACCTAGGGTGAAGTTTAAGTCTAATATTTTTGTTGTTATTGATATTTCTGTCCAGATAATTGGTTCACTATTACAAGTGGGATGTTGAAATCTGGTATTATGATATTGCAGTGTATCTCTTCTTTAAATTCAGTAATATTTGCTTTATATATTGGCATTCTCTCATGTTGGGTGCATATATGTTTAAAATTATTATATCTTATTGGTGAATTCATACTTTTATCACTGTACAATGTTCTTCTTTGTCTCTTTTTACAGTTTTTGATATAAAGTATGTTTTATCTTGCATAACTATAGTTACTTCTGCTTGCTTTTCATTTCCATTTGCATGGAATATTTTTCTTCCCTTCACTGTCAGTCTGTATGCATCCTTTGGTTATATAAAAATACTCTAGGCTTTTTCCATTCCCTAACATTTTATATTTTTGCTGTCTTAATTCAAATCTTTATATACTGTGTGTTCCCTTACCACTAATTTTAGCTGTTTTTGTTTTATCATTTTGACTTTTCACCTTCATTCTAGAGGTTTGAAAACTTTTTATTGCATCATTACATTACTGGAATTTTGAGTTTGGTTATAAATTTACCTCTACTAGTGTTTTCTACTTGGACATATTTTCATGATAGTAACTATTGTCCTTTTATTTCCAGTTATAGGACTCCTTTAAGTGTTGCTTGAATTTCTAGCAGTAATACATTTCCTCAGCTTTTGAACATCTGGAAATAAATTTATTTCTCCTTCATTTCTGAAGGATAGATTTGCTAGACATCCTTGCTCTTCTTGGCTGATTGTTTGTTTGTTTGCTTGCTTTTAGTACTTTGAATATATCATTTTATTCTAACCTGGACAGCAAGATTTCAGCTAATAAATCTACTGATAGCCTAATGGGGGTTTCCTTATATGTGACTTGATGCTTTTTCTTTTTCTGATTTTAGAATTGTCTTTTACTTTTGACAGTTTGATTATATTGTGTGTTGGAAGATGCCATTTTACGGTTGAAGGCATTGGGACTTTTGAGTTTCCTGAGTTTGAATGTTCATATATCTCTAAAGACTTAAGTTTCCAACTACTATTTTTTGTGTTGTTTATGTTATTGTTGTTTTTGTTTTTTTGAAGAAAGAGTCTTTTTCATCCAGGCTGGAGTACAGTAGTGCAATAAAAATTCACTGCTGTCTCAATTCCTGGGTCCAAGGGATCCTCCCACCTCAGCCTCCCAAGTAGCTGGAACTAAAAACATACACCATTATACCCATGTAATTAAAAAAAAAAAATTATAGAGGCTGGGTCTCACCATCTTGCCCAGGCTAGTCTCAAACACTTGGGGTCAAGGGATCCTCATGCCTCAGCCTCATAAAGTTCTGGGATTAGAGGCAAGAGCCACTGCACCTGGTCTATTTTGTTAAATGGGTGTTTTTGTTTGTTGTTGTAATTTTTTCTTTTTCCTTTTTTTTCCTTTCTTCATTTTTTCTCCCTCTGGCACCCTAAAATGTCAATATTTGTTCACTTAATTGTGTCTCATAGGTCTTGTAGGCTTACTTTATATTTTTTTCATTTTTCTTTTTTTTCTGACTGGCTTATTTCAAAATATCTGTATTCAAGATCAGAAATTATTTCTTCTGCCTATCTATTTTGTTGTTTAGGCTCTCAATTGTATTTTACATTTCACTCATTGAATTCTTCAGGCTAAGATTTGTTTTTTGTTTTTAAAATAATATCTATTTTTTTAATGGCTCGCTCAGATTATAAATTGTTTTCCTAATTTTATTGAATTGTTTTTCTGTATTATTTTGTATCTCGCTGAGTTTTCTTTAGATCATTAATATGAATTTCTTCTCAGGTATTTTTTAAAATTCCCCTTCTTTAAGGTCAGTTATTACAGAAATTATTGCGTTTCTTTAGAGGTATTATGATTTGTCACCTTCTCATGTTTCTTGTGTCTCTATGTTGATGTCTATGCATCTGGTGAAACAGTAGCCTTTTCTAATTCTAACTTTCTAAAAATCTAATAAAATTAGATTTTTCTGCACTTAGGGTATCAGTTGAGTGTGGTGCACTGATTTTGATTCTGGGTAGCTGCAGTAGTGTACACTTTGTGCAGTTTCTTTAGCTATAATTCATGTCAGCAATGCCTGTTGTGTGTCAGTAATCTAGGCTGTAGGAGTTTGTGGTAGTGCTATTGTGATTTTGCTGGAGGCAGGCCTGCTGGGTTGGTTATTAAACTGGTTGCCCTCAGAAGAAGTGTTTCCACTAACACTAGGGCAGATACATTCTATGCCCTATAGCAATTCTGGCACAACTTTGTTGTACTCCAGCTATTTTCTAATTTTTAATTTTTGTGGATACATAGTAGGTGTAATTATTTATGCAATATAGGAGATATTTTGATACAGGCATGCCATGTGAAATATGCACATGATGGAGAATGAGTTATCCATCCCCCCAAGCATTTATCCTATGAGGTGCAAACAATTCAATTACACTATGAAAGTTATTTTGAAATATATAATTAAGTTTTTATTGACTATAGTCACCCTGTTGTGCTATCAAAAGTAGTTCTTATTCTTTCTATTTTTTGTGTACGTTAACCATCCCAACCTCCTCTCAATCCTCCCACTACACTTCCTATCCCCTGATAACAATCTATCTACTCTCTATGTCCATTAGTTCAATTGTTTTGATTTTTAGATTCCACAAATAGGTGAGAACATGTGATATTTGTCTTTCTATTCATGGCTTATTTCACTTAACATAATGATACCCAGTTCCATGCATGTTGTTGCCAATGACTGGATCTCATTCTTCTTTAATACTGAATAGTACTAGATTGTGTATATGTACCACATTTTCTTTATTCATTCATCTGTTGATGGACACTTAGGTTGCTTCCAAATCTTAGCTAGTATAAACAGTTCTGCAACAAACATAGGAGTTCAGCTATCTCTTAGATACACTAATTTACTTTCTTTGGGGCCCCTTCTCCAACACTGAGGATTACAATTCAACATGACATTCATGTGGGGACACAGAACTAAACCATATCAGTGGCCTTTCAGACAAAGAATTCAAATTAACTATATTGAGGAAACTCAAAGAACTTCAAGATAACACAGACAAGAAATTGAGAATTCTATCAGACAAATTTAGTGAAGAGATTAAAATAATTTTAAAAATCAAGTAGTAAGTATGCTTCTTAAAAATTCAATTGGCATACTGAAGAATACTTCAGAGTCCTTTAATGGCAAAATTGATCAGGCAGGAAAAAGAATTAGTGAGCTTGAAGACTGGCTACTTGAAAATACACAGTAAGAAGAGACAACAGAGAAAAGAATAAAAGCAATAAAACCCACCTACAGAATCTAGGAAATAGCTTACAAAGGGCAAATCTAAGAGTTATTGGCCTTAAAGAGGAGGTAGACAAAGAGATAGGTTAGAAAGTTTATTAAAAAGGATAATAACAGAGAGTTTCCCAAACCTAGAGAAAGATATCAATATATAAGTACAAGAAGCTTATAAAACACCAAGCAGATTTAATCCAAAGAAGACTACCTCAAGGTATTAATAACAAAACTTCCAAAGGTCAAAGATAAAGAAAGAACCCTAAAAGCAGCAAGAGAAAATAAACAAATGACATACAATGGAGCTCCAGTGTGTTTGGCAGCAAACTTTTCAGTGGAAGCTTTACAGGCCAGGAGAGATTGGTATGATGTATTAAAATGCTGAAGACGAAGAAGAAAAAAAAAATCCTTTTATTCTAGAATAGTTTATCTGGCAATAATATTCTTGAAACATGAAGGAGAAATAAAGACTTTCCCAGACAAACAAAAACTGAGGGATTTTATTAATACCAATTAACACCAGACCTGCTCTACATGAAATGCTAACAGGAGTACTTCAAACAGAAAGAGAAGGACATTAATGACCAATGAAATAATCAACTGAAAATGCAGAACTTACTGGTAATACTAAGTACACAGAAAATCACAGAATATTATAACACTATAACTATGATGTGTAAATTACTTTATCCTAAGTAGAAATAATAAATGATAAACCAGTCAAAAATAATAACAACTTTTCAAGACAGTATGTATAATAAAATATACATGGAAACAACAAAACGTTAAAAAATAAAGGGAAAACTTAAGGCATATAGTTTTTATTATTTTTCTATGTTCTTGCTTGTTTATGCAAATAGGTTCAAGTTGTTATCAGATTAAAATAGTGGGCTATAATATAGTATTTTCAAGCCTATGGTAACCTCAAACCAAAAAACATCCAATGAGCACACAAAAAATAAAAAGCAAAAAACTAAATCATATCAACGGAGAGAATTATCTCCATTCAAGGAAGACAGGAAGAAAAGAAGAAAGAAACAAGGCCACAAAACAAACAGAAAACAAATAACAAAATGGCAGGAGTAAGTCCCTACTTATCAATAATAACATATAATGTAAATCCACTACACTCTCCAATTAAAAGATATAGACTGGCTGAATGAATGAAGAAAACAACATCTACTATCTGTTGCTTACAAGAAACACACTTACCCTATAAAGACACACATAGAGTGAAAATAAAGGAATGAAAAAAGGTATTTTATGGCAATGGAAACCAAAAAGGAGCAACACTTGCTATATTTATATTAGACAAAGTAGATTTTAAGACTAAAACTATAAAAAGAGACAAGGAAGGTCATTATATAATGATAAAGTGGTAAATCAAGCAAGAGGGCATAACAATTTTAAATATATATGCACCCAGCAGCACAGAACCCAGATATATAAAGGAAATATTATTAGAGCTAAAGAGAGAGATCGGTTCCAATTCAATAATAGCTGGAGGCATCAACCCCTTAATTATAACATTGGACAGATCTTCCAGACAGGAAACCAACAAAGAAATATCAGACTTAATTTGCAATAGAGACCAAATGGATCTAGCAGATATTTATAAAAACATTTCATCTAAAAGCTGCAGAATATATATTCTTTTCTTTAGCACATGGATCATTTTCAAGGAGAGGTCATACTTTAGGTCACAAAACAAGTTTAAAAATATTTGAAAAAACTGAAATAATATCAATAATTTTCTCTGACCAAAATTAAATAAAACTGAAAATCAATAACAAGATGAATTTTGGAGACTACACAAGTAAATGGAAATTAAACATGTTTCTGAATGTCTACTGCATCAGAAGAAATTGATAAGGAAATTGAAAAATTTCTTGAAACCAATGATAATGGAAACACAACATGAAAAAACCTATGGGATAAAGCAAAAGCAGTATTCAGACGGAAGTTTACGACTATAAGTGCCTACACCAAAAAAGAGAAACAACTTCAAATGAACAATCTAGTGATGCATCTTAAAGAACTACAAAGGCAAGAGTAAACCAAACCAACAATTAGTAGACAAAAATAAATAATAAATATCAGAGTACAAAGAAATAGAGATATGTGACTGTATTAGTTCATTCTCACACTGCTATAAAGAACTACCTGAGATTGGGTAATTTTTGAAGAAATATCAGAGAAATAAATAAGAGAAACAAAAACACGAAATGAAGTGAAAATGAAACAAAGGTACAAAAGATCAATAAAACAAAAGTTTTTCTTTGAAAAGTTAAAGAAAATTTGCAAAACTTTAGCCAGATAACTAAGAAAAAAAAAGAGAAGATCCAAATAAACAAAATTAGAAATAAAAAAGGAGACATTACAAAAATTCAAAAGGATCATACTAGGCTATTATGAGCAATAATAAGCCAGTATATTGAAAACTCTAGAAGAAATGGACGCATTCCTAGATACATACAACCTGCCAAATTTGAATCAGACGGAAATCCAAAACCTGAACAGACCAATAACAAGTAATGAGATTGAAGCAATAATAAAGTCTCCCAATAAAGAAAAGCCTATGACTTGATAGCTTCATTGATGAATTTTATCAAACATTTAAAGTAGAGCTAATACAAATATGACTCAAACTATTCTGAAAAATGGAGGAGGAGAGAATACTTCCAAATGCATTCTAATAGGCCAGTATTACCATGATGCCAAAATCAATGACACATCAGAAACACAAACTCAAACTATAGGCCAATATCTCTCGTAAATATTGATGCAAAAATCTTCAGCGAAATACTAGCAAACTGTATTCCACAACACAGTAGAAAGATCTTTTATCATGACCAAGTGAGATTTAACCCTGTGATACAAGAATATGTTACCATATGCAAATCAATCAACGTGATGCATCATATCAACAGAATGAAGGATAAAACCATATGATCATTTCAGTTGATGCTGAAAAAGCATTTGCTAACATTCAACATTCTTTCATGATGATAACCCTCAAAAAACTGGGGATTGAAGGAACATATCTCAAAATAATAAATGCCACATATGACAGACCCATAGCTAGTATCACACTGCCTGTCTAAGCAGTGAACAAGGGGAACCTGTTGAATGGTTAAAGTGGGAGGTAATTGGATCTTTGGAGTGAACTTCATTCTTTCTGTTCTCATGATCGTGAGTTCTCACGAGATCTAGTTGTTTAAAAGTGTGTAACACCTCCCACTTCACTCTCTCGTTCCTGCCACCATGTGAAGACACGCTGGCTTCCCCTCTGCCTTCTGTCATGACTGTCAGTTTCCTGAGCCTCCCCAGCCATGCCTCCGGTATAGCCTGTGGATCTGTGAGTCAAGCCTCTTTTCTTCGTAAATTACCCAGTCTCAGGTAGTTCTTTATAGCAGTGTGAGAATGAACTAATACAGTCACATATCTCTATTTCTCCAGGATTAGTCACTCGTGCCTTATTTAATGTTTTCCTGGATGGTGTTGATATTAGTAGATGTTCTTTGGCGTCTGGACATTGAAAAGTTAGGTGTTTATTGTAATGTTCACTGTCTGGGTTTATTTGTAGCCATACTTCTTGGGAAGACTTTCTAGATATTTGAAAGAACTTAGGTGTTGTGATCTAATTTGTATCTATTTTAGGGGGCACCCAAAGCCTAGTAATGCTGTGCTTCTTGCATACTTATGGAGGTACTACTTTTATGGTCTTGGACAAGATCCAGGAGAGTTATCTGGATTGCCAGGCAGAGACTCTTGTTGTCTTCCCTTCCTTTCTCCTAAACAAACAGTTTCTCTGTCTGTTGGTTCTGAGCTACCTAAAGCTGGGCGTGAAGTGACACAAGCACCCCTGTGGCCATCACCACTATGACTGCGCTGGGTCAGATCTGAAGCCAGCAGAGTGCTGGGTTTTGCCCAAGGCCAGCTGTAAGCACTCCCTGCCTACTACCAATGTTTGTTCAAGGCCCTGTAATGCCACAATCAGCAGGTAGCATAACCAGCCAGGCCTGTGTCCTTCCCATTAGGACTGCAAGGTACTCCACGTTCCAGGTGGGTCCAGGGGTGCTGTCCAGGAATCAGAGACTAGAGTCAAAACCTTAGAAGTCTCCCTGGTGTTTATTATATTGTAGCTGAGCTGGCACTCAAATCACAAGATGTAGCCCCTCCCACTCTCCCCTCACCTTTTCAAAGGCAGAGGAGCCTCACTTCATAGCCACTGCCACCTCAGACCGTGAGGAGTATCGTCAGACTACCAGTCAATGTTCTCTTATGGTCCAGTGGCTCTTAAGTCAACTTGTGTTGTCTGCTGCCTGTTCTGGGGCTCAACCTTCAGTGCAGTGGGATTCCCTCTGGCAAACGACATGTCCAGAAATGCCACTCAAGAGTCAAATCTTGGAAATAGGGCCCCAAGAGCCTACTTGGTGCTCTGTGGCCATCCTGATAACTAAAGTGCAAGACAAAGTCACCTTTATTTTTCCCTCTGCTTTTCTCAAGCAGAAGGACTTTACCCCATAGCCACCACAACTGGTAATGTGCTGAGTGTCACCTGAAGCCAGCAGGTTTCAGAGGCTCAACCAAGGTCCTTGATGTAGTACCTGAGTATCGCTGCTGGTTATTCAGCGCTCAAGGGCTCTTCAGCTCTTCAGGTAGCAGGTGATGAATGCTGCCAGGACTGGGTCCTTTTCTTCAAGGCAGTGGGTTCCCTTCTGGGCCAGGGTGTATCTAGAAATGTCATCTGGGAGCCAGGCAAGATGACAGCCTCACGACTGTCCAGTGCCCTATCCCACTGTGGCTGAGTTGGTATCAAGATGCAAGACAAAGTCCTCCCCACTCTTCTCTCTCATCTCCTCAAGTTGAAGGTAGGGGTATCTTTTGGACCCATGAGCTGTGCAGCCTGCAGTTAGGAGAGGGGTGATGCCAGCATGTCCGTGGCTTGTCACAGTATGTTGTGTGCCCCCCAGTCCACTGTCTCTGGGCCTAGTGCAGTACTAGGACTTGCCTGAGAGTTGCAGTCCTTATAGCCCAGACTACCTTTCACATTTACTTTAAGACATAGAGTGCTGTACCCTTCTGCGGCTAGGTTTGTAGGCACTCAAGATCCAACCGCTGGGAGCTGTGACTTCCCTCTGTTATGGCTGGTTTAAATGCTTCCTCTGAGGCTGAATGTCAGTTGAATTTGGTCCAGTTTTTCTTTCTCCTCTAATAGTATAGCACTGAGTTCAATACCTCACAATTGCGGTGTTCTCCCTCCCTCAGGGCCCAGAGAAACTTTCCCGCAGCAAGCTACAGCTGCTGCCTGGAGCAGGTGGGCTGGGGCCACCTCAGTGATTCCTGATTGTTTTTTCTATCTCTTTCTATTTCTTCAGTGCCTCTTTCAGTGACATGAAGTTAAAACCAGGTACTGTGAGTGCTTACCTGATTTTTGCTTATGAAGGTGTTTTGTCTGTGTAGATAGTTGCTAACTTGGTGTCCTCATGGGGGAGGATGATCCGTGGTGCCTTGTATTCAGTGGCCTTGCTTCACTCATCTCCTATATCCCAGCTTTTTTTTTTTTTTTTTTTTTTTTGGAGACAGAGCCTTGCTCTGTCACCCAATCTGGAGTGCAGTGGCACGATCTCGGTTCACTGCAGCCTCTGCCTCTTGGGTTTCAGCAATTCTCTTGCCTCAGCCTCCTGGGTAGCTGGGATGACAGGCACACACCACCATGCCTGGATAATTTTTGTATTTTTAGTAGAGACGGGGTTTCGCCATGTTGGCCAGGCTGGTCTCGAACTCCTGACCTCAGGTGATCCGCCCCCTTCAGCCTCCCAAAGTGCTGGGATTACAAGTGTGAGCCACCACGCCCAGCCCACCTTATTTCTTTAGTCACTCTAGTCAAAATATATTTGCTTATTTGTTGTTTTAATATTTTTTTGTAGGGAAAAGGCAAAAACTCATCATGCTCATAAACTTCCAATCTTGATTGGCTAGTGTAAATAAAAGATAATTATTGGTTTAAAAATGCAAATTAATGGTTTGTACGCATTTTTCTGACATAGGCATGGGGCCAGCTGTCTGTGCAGGCATGCATTGGTGCAGCAGGTTGCTTGCTTCTGGGGCAGACTTGCCAGATGCCAAACCAGGGTCAGTTACACCACTGTGCAGGATGGCATTTTCCTTGAGAGGTAAAGTGCCATGCAGGCTTCAGACAGTGGGATCACGGCCATTCTGCTGCGTTTAGGTTTTGAGCAGCCAGGTTTGTTGTGCTGAAACCACCAATGTGAGTATGATGGAATGACTGGAGTCTCAGGGATGGAGAGATACGATGGCTACCGGCAGCAGATCAGGACACACTGTGATTTAGTCCAGTTTCAAGATAGCACTGTGCCATGAGAGTTTGGGCCAAGAGGGTTGGGAGTATAAAACATGAGCAAAGTAGTGGCATGAATTCCAGGGAGCTCTCCAAAGTGGATTCAGGGCTCATGAGGACTGTGGGTTTGTCTTGTAATAAGAACTGCAAATCTGTGCGTCAATAATAAGGATGCTGGGGGCCTCCAGCTTATCTTTTCTCCACAATGAGAATCCCTCCTGGCTACAAGTTGATCCCAGCAGGGAAGATTAGATGCTGGAGACAGGAAGTTTCACTTCCCCTGTATGTTTGCTTCCATGGTGGGTTTCTGTGTCCCAGAGGAATTTTGCCAGTCCTTTGTTGTATTTTGTTGTATTCCAGCTTATCTCTTCAGTCACTCCAGTCAAAAAATAATTGTTTATTTATTGTTTTGGTCTTTTTGGAAGGAAAGGGCAAGAGTCAGCCACTTTTAGGTCAGTCATCCTTTTCATAAACTTCCAATCCTGACTGGTTAATTTAAATACAAGGAAATCATTGGTTAAAAAATAACATTGTGGATTAGTGGTTTATATGCGTTTTTCTCACTGCATCACAAATTCATTTGAGAATTTAATGATGGCCATATGTTCTCTCCTCAGAGGGGACAATTAACATTCACCCAATATTTTACATTTAGGTTTATAAAATTAATGGGCTGCCTGAAATACAGTGCCATCTTGGCCTGCCATCCAAAACTGCATTTTAATAGAAGTAAAACATTTCAAATAGGCACATAAAGTTTTTGAACATCAGATAAAGCTTTCAAGTTAAAGTATAAAAGAAGACCGTGTCTGTAAGTGGTAATTTCAGATAAAATAAATGTATCCTTCCTGCCAAAACATAAAGAAAAGCAAGTGTTATCCTCTGTGTAAACAATCAAAGGTAGTGTCTATTTAAAATGATTTTTTCTGGCATATACTCCTGGAGTATGTCACAGAGTTTGCTCTGATTTGGGTCCCAGGGATCTGAATTTACTACAGAGAATAGAGACTGAAAATAGACAAATCTTGTAAAATGAATACTAAAAATTTTAGAATGATAATAATATTCTAGTTCCTTCATGTTTCATCTCTCATATAAAAAGTAGATGACAAAATACAGAATTTGAAAAACAAGATTGGGAAAACAATTATGGCTAGGAAAATATCATAGGCTTTTTTTTTTTTATAAAATATGTTACATTTGTTTTCACAGTCTCAGTTTACAGACAACTCTAAATATTTTCTCTACCATATCTTAGAATTGAAAATAAAAATTTACTTCACATGTATCATTTACTATGTGCCAGGCACAATTCTAAATGTTGGGAATTCACTAAATAGTAAAAAAAATCCTTGTACTGATGAAGATCATAATATAGCAGTGACGCATGTAACAGATGGCATTAATAGTTCTCTTAAAAACAGCTGAATGGATATGTTACACAGTTTGAACTTGGATCTCTTACTGATTCCGTCTCAGATATAGAATTCTGTTACTTACAAAATATTAAACCTACTTTTGTGGACTTATACATTTGATCGTTTTATGTTTAAATTTTCTTGTTTTTAATCATTTAATCAATTTGGTAATTTTTGTAAGTGTGCTTTTTCTTAGTCTGTTAGTGCTGCTATCACAAAATACCACAGACTGGATAATTTACAAGCAACAAAAATTTCTCACAGTTCTTAGTTCTACGAAGTGCAGCATCGAGGCATCAGTAGGTTTGGTGTCTGGTGACAGCCTGGTCTGCATTTCCAAAATGGCACCAGTTGCTGCATCCTCTGTAGGGAATTAACTCCGTTTCCTCACATGGTAGAAGAGTAAACGAGCAAAGAGGGGTTAAGTTAGTTATCTCTAACCATTTTATAAGGCACTAATCCACTTTTGAGGGTAAAGCCTTCATGACTTAATTATAATACGTCCACGAAGGCCCCACCTCCTAATGTCACCAGAGTGGGGATTAAGTTTCAACACATCAATCTTGAAGGGTACACATTCAATCCATAGCAACAATAAATTTGTTCATTTGGCCAAAGCAGTTTCTAAAACAGCAACAACCCTAGCAAACAATAACAAATGAGAAAATATAAATATTTTATTTCTAAAGCAAACACAATAATATGTGTTGATATCTTTAAAGTTAAATGTATATACTATGTTTTGGGTCTAATTTTACCTAATTGTGCTTAAATGTTTTCCCATTTAGTTTAGTTAAGTACAGTTTCATACACCTTTCATACAAACTTCCTGCCTTGGCATCTTTCTACTCTTTCATTGTCTTACAGTCCTTCCAATTTATACAAAAGCTTTTATTGCTCCCAGTTTTTGTTTATTACAAATAATGCTGTTTTGAACATTTGTGGACAATCTTTGTATGAACATTTGCTTTCAATTCTCTCTTGGGTAAATATTACAAGAGGAATGAACAGATCATACATTGTAAGTTATATTTAAATTTTTAAGAAATGATCATACTTTTTCTGAAGTTGTTCCATTTTACATTTCCATCAGTAGTGTTTGAAAGTTATGGTCACTCCCTATCTTTTCCTACACTTAGTGTCTAGTTTTACTATCTCAATAGGTGTATATTAAGCTTAATTCTGATTAGTTTACATATTCCTATTGACTAACGATGGCATCTTTTCATGAGACTATTTGCCAATTTATCTTTTCATTTACCTATTTGCCTACTTATCTTCTTTGATGAAGTGTCTGTTGAAACCTCTTGCCCGTTTATTTTTAAATTATTTTTTGTGATTGAGCTTTAAAAATAATTTATACATTCCAGATCCAACTCTTTTATCAGATATATGATGTGCAAATATTTTTCCCCAGTCTGTGGCTTGTCTTTTATCCTTTCAATAGTGTCTTTTGAAAATAAGTTTTAAGTAATAAGTATCATTTAGCCATTTTTATTTTATGAGTCATGCTTTTGGTTTTATGTCTAAAAAATATAACTCAAGTCACAAACATGTTCTCCTGTTTTCTTCTGGAAGTTTTATAGTTATAGTTATAAAGTCTAAGTATTACATATGATGTAGAGGCATATAATCCATTTTCAGTTAATTTTATATATGTAGACTTCAATGACAATTTCAGTCTATTTTTCAATTATGTCTTCTACCAATTATGCTGCTGATTTGGTTTAATATGTAGTACGTAGTTTGGAACACTAAGATCAATTAGACAGAGAGCTTATCAATATAACTAAACAACACTTAGGTTTAATTTAAAGTCACTAAGAATCAAAGCACTTGCAACTTTTTAGTAATCGTGCAACTCATATTATTAGTTAGCCTCTTTAGAAAGTTGCTAACACAGTCATTACTTGATTGTTGATTACTCATTTCTGTCTGACAGGACTTTATTTCCAGTTTTTAAAATAATTAAATAATTCCTTGTAATTAAACAATAACAAAGCAGAATTATTGATGGAGCAGGAGCTTCACCATCTTGGACAAGCACCACCATTTTAAAGTTCCCCTTGATCAAAAACTGCCTAAATCCAACCCAAAGGGCATCAGGCTAATGGCTAATGTCAGCATGACCACAAACCAAAAATGACACCTCTGACCAGAAACATTCCAATCCTAAGATAAACCCCTCTCTGACCAAGGGCATTCCATTCCCAAGATAACCTCCCCTCCAACCGGAGAGATGTCAGCCCCAAGATAACCTTCCTTCTGACCAGAGACATTTCAACCCTGCAATAAACTTCTCCTCCACACAGAAATATTGCAAGCCTGTGATAAGATCTCTCACCCTAAACCCTTAAACACTCTTAGTCTGTACGAGACAGTGCTCCTGACTGAAATTCACCAGAGGCCTCTCTCAGGCTTATTCTACAAAATAAACCTGTCTTTGACTATTGAGCTGCTTTTTGTGTTTCTTTCCTTTTTTCTTAACTCTTACAATTATATTCTGCTTTCATTAGCTTTCTAATCCTACACTAGAAATAATTTTAATTTTATAACTTAGAAACCAATAGACAACTGAAGATCATTGTAGAGAAATGTACTGAGGAACAACATACTGAAATCAAAATATAGAGATTTGACAGATTTAGCAGTCATTTTCTTTGTATTCTAGGAAAAAAAATGCTTTGTTCTTTTAAATTTCCTTCCTCATGGGTGGAAAAAAACATGAAATTGTTTAGGAATAGTAATAGAGTTAATATTGTACATGAATTGAAATTCTACTTCCTATCAAGATAGACAATTACTCAAGATATGCTTATGTCTTGAATTCTGGTATTTTACATAATGTTGATTGGGTCATACTTTTGTTTTAAACTACTGCTTTTTTATGATTATCTGTGCAGGCATTTTTGTGTTTTTTGTTCTTGTCAATCACATAAGAAAAGAAGATTCAGTGATTCATGCCTGTAATCCCAGAACTTTGGGAGGCTGAGGCAGGAGGATCATGAGGGGTTCGAGATCAGCCTGGCCAACATGGTGAAACCCGTATCTACTAAAGATGCAAAAAATTAGCCAGATGTGGTGGCATGTGCCTGTAATCCCAGCTACTTGCAGGCTAACGCAGGAGAATTGCTTAAACCCAGGAGGCAGAGGTTTCAGTGAGCCAAGATCACACCATTGCACTCCACAGGGTGACAGGGCAAGACTCCGTTTTGGAAAAAAAAAAAAAAAAAAGATTCCATGACTCTAGGTTCTCTAATAGTAAGATTAGGGAGTATAACGGGAGCTAAGGATTATGCCATTTGGAAGAAATCTTACTAGAAAGTCTTCCCAAATATGAGCAAACATTTATCTGAAGAGAAGAAAATCAACTTAATGTATCTCATGCTACATAACTGTATATTTGGACTATCAGGATAAACAAGTTTAAAATAAGAATAGACTCTGAAGCTGTGCATGGTGGCTTATGCCTGTAATCCCAGCACTTTGGGAGGCCGAGGTGAGTGAATCATGAAGTCAGGAGTTCAGCCTGGCCAAGATGGTGAAACCCCATCTCTACTAAAAATACAAAAATTAGCCAGGTGCAGTAGTATGCACCTGTAATTCCAGCTACTTGAGAGGCTGAGGCAGAAGAATCACTTGAATGGGGTGGGGTGGGTGATGCAGGTGAGCAGAGGTTGGAGTGAGCTGAGATTGCACAACTATACTCCAGCCTGGGCAAAGAGTGAGACTCTGCTTCAAAAAAAAAAAGAAAAGGAATAGACTCTGAGATAGCATAAAACTGGATACTATTTTCAAGGAGAAGTTAAGACCAGAAATATATTTTACAAATCCTTCAGGAAGATCAAATAGTATTTTGTCTGTTTGAGCCTGAATAGCTGTTTCAGAAATGGAGCTATGATTTTCTTCCTCCTAATTGCATATGCTGAAATTTGAGGGATGTGAAGTAGAAGCCTGGGAGATTCTCTATGATAGGAAAACACTGAAATCTGCCAGTCAGGTTAGTGAGTTGGTGTATAGCACCCTATAGATATATTATTTGACTTAGAAATAACCTTATCAAGATAATTCTGGTTCTTGGATAGTCTACAATCTCTACCCTGTCTCTTCCCATGAGTCCAATTACAAACTTGACAGAATTCATGAACAGTTATATGCAAATTCTCAGAAGTTATTTGCAGGAGGCTTAGGGAAGTGAACAAGAAAAACAAGAATTTGAAGCACTACCAAACTTACAGAGATCCTCTCTTTTTCCTCGCCTACTCTTCCAATATCTCCATGCCTAAATCCAATGACAGTCCAAAACCTGGCTATACATGCCAGGTAGGAACAGAAGAGCTTTAAGTAAAATTCCCACTTACTGGTTTCAAAATCAGGAGGGTAGTCTTTTAAAGGTCAGAGATTAGCAGAAATCATCTTTTTTCTTTCTTTTTTTCCTTCCTCAGATTTCAGGCAATCACATAGTGGCACGTGTGGCAACGGTGACAATGCAGTAGTGACAACTGGGCAAGTACCTAACATGCTGAAAAAGAAGCACCCTTTTCTCTGACCAAAAGAGCTGGGCTACTAAGAACCTGGGCAAATCTCTATTGCTTATTTTATGTCTTTCCACTACTTAGCTCTAGAAGCAGACAAAATTATAGGAAGTGGTCAGTAAAGGATGAAAAAAAGTCTTAGCTTTCTAGACAGACGACTATTTGAAGGAGGCTCCAGGGAGCTGAGTAATTTTAGGGACATTACAAAGAGGAGGGAGCTCAACAAGTGCAATGTCACAAAGTGATGTATAAAATTCTGGGCTCAACCTGCGTATCTGTTGATCTTACACCAAACATTATATTTTGATATTGAACCAAACTGAACAACAGATTAGACCAGGAATCAGCAAACATATATATTTTTTTTTTCCAAGAAAGTTCAGATAGAACTATTTTAGACTTTGTGGGATATATGGTCTCTGTTGCAACTAGTCAATTCTGCCATTGTACCATGAGAGGAACCATAGACAGCAAGTAAATGAATGAGCATAGCTTATGTCAACACATTTTATTTACATAAACAGGCAATGGGACAAATTTCAACCATGGTTTATTGTTTGCATTATCCTGAGATAATGCCCAGGACCAGGTCTAAATGTAGCAGTATATCAATTCAATATAACTGCAGAAAAATTATTCATCTATCATTCCTCCACAATTATAAGTACAACTTAACCTAGAGTAAATTACATACTCAAATTTTTAGGTAATGAATAAATCAACTATGAGTCACTCAAATGTTAATAATAAATCCATTTGTATTACATTCCCAAAGACCCTATCTTTCTATCACCTGTTTATTTACTAAAGAGGCTAGAAACCATTACTATCCAAGGTAAACCACTAATTAAAGGTTAAAAGTCCATTTGTATGCTATGACCTGTGCCTTGGGAGGTTACTTTTCCTTTCAAGAGTATAGGAAGTACCCAGTCTTAGAAACTGTACGCAGGCAAAAATATATTTAACCCTTTAAAGACATGGCTCTTTGTGTAATTATTTCCTGAAACCAGTTAAATTTTAATACCTATTGATTAAAATGTCTGATATACATTTTTATTAATCTATTACAATGTCTGATATTCAAGCTCTGGTGAATTTGCATTTTAAATAAACATCTCACATATTTTAATAGAGACATTTTTTGTACTTAAAAAAAATACTGTTATAAAGTCTAAGATAGAAATTTATTCCAGGTAGAGGAAAGGGAACTCTTGTACATCACTGGTGAAAACATTAATTAGTACACCCATTATGGAAAACTTTATGGAGCATGGTAAAAGAGCTAAATATAGACTTATATGATCCAGCAATTTCATTTCTGACTGTAGACCCAAAAGATCTGAAATCAGTTTGTTGAACAGACGTCTGCACTTCCATGTTCATTGCAACACTACTCAAATTAGCCAAGTTATGGAAACACTCTAAATGTCCATCAACAGATGAATGGAAAAGAAAATGTGAAGCATAACTATTCAGCCTTAAAAAAGAAAGAAATCCTGTCATTTGTGACAAAGTGGATGGAAATGGAGAATGTTATGCTAAGTGAAATAAGCCAGGCACAGAAAGACAAATAGAGCATGTTCTCACTCATATGTGGAATCTAAAGTAATCAAACTCATAGATACAGAGAATAGAATGGTGGTTACGGAAGCTAGGAGGTGGCAGGAATGGGGCAATAATGATCACAGGGTCCAAAAGCTCAGTTAGAGAGGAGGAATATGTTTTTATTGTGAGATCTACTGCACAGCATGGTGAATATACTTAATAATAGTGTATGTTTCAAAATTACTAAGAGTATGTTTCAAATGTGTGTACTACAAAAATAATAAGTATTTGAGGTCATAGATATATTAGTTTAAGTATTCAACATTGTATTCATAAGTCATAACATTATACTCCATAAATATATGCAATTATAAATTGTCAATTAACAATAAAATAACAATTAAAAAAGATTTATTCTAGCTAAGAAATTGCATGGGTGGAGTTTTACTCTTTCCTTAAAACTATAATTTTTTTTTCTAAATTAAAATAAGAATAGGGCAATATTGAATGATACCTTAAAAATTTTCAAATTTAGAAGGCTTTTGGAAAATGTGACTAATATCCTACTATGAACCGTAGGTATTATGAGACTCTTCTTGCACTGGAAGACTAGATGAATCCAAAAGAAGGCCTTAGGATGAGATGGGTTAAAAAACAAAAGAAGTCTTGGTTATTTGGACATAAGTTACTGGAGAACTGAATTATGTGGGATTCTTGCCAGAAAGTTTAAGACACTGTAGGCCCAAGTTATTAAGAATGCCTTTACTCTTTGATTATTGTTTCCATTTTTCACAGAAATATGTCTGTTAGTTGAAGAAGGGATACATTCACACATGCCATGAAAGCTTTATGATAGCTTTATAGTGTAGACTAATATAATTAAAAGGAAAAAAAATAGGTGAATTCATTATTTGTGACTCTGGCTAAGAGATCCGTTATCTAAAAACTACGCATAAACTTTAATGGAATGCCAATGTTGTTGGCTATACTATCAAGTTATACTCAAAATTGGATCACTTTTTACCACCTTTATTGCAATCAACTTATCAAGACATGTCTCTGTCTCAGATTAATAGAGTAACTCTTAATTAATCCAGTTATTTCTTCTTCTTTTGATACCTTACCCTCATCCATTCTTAAAATTGTATCTACAGTGACCCTGTTAAAAAGACAAGTAAGATCATATTATTCTTCCAATGATCAGCATTCACTGGCTTGTTACTTTCCTCAAAGGAAAAAGACTTCAGTATGGTTTACTGAGCTCTGTGGAATCTGGTGCCCCACTTACCTATTTGGCAATCTGCTTTTCTTTTCTCCACTCATTTACCTCCAACCCTACTGACCTCCTTACTGATTCAAATCTTCAGTTACTCTCTTCTTGCTTCATATTCACATGATTAACTCCTTTTCTTCTAAATCTTTTTTTCAAAAACCACCCTCTTAAGTGAGGCTATTTTTAGGAGAGCACCCTACCCTAGACCATAACCATTTACCATTTTCTATGCCTTCATCCACTTGCGTTTTCCTCTTTATTACTTATCCTTACCTATCAAGCAGTATATTTTATTTATCACATTCATTGTTTCACTAGAAAGTAAACTCTATGAGGCGAAGGCTCTCTGTTCTGCTTTGTTCTCCATTGTATACCCAGCAATTTTAAAAGTTCTTGGCATACAGTAGAAGCTCAGTAAATAATTATTGAGTGACTGATGACTTTATATGTAAGGAACTAACAAATTGATTTATTTAATACTTAGATCAGCAAGAATTTTCTTTCCAGTAAAGTGTCTTAAACAGGAAAAAAATGATTCATCTCCTGTAAGAAGTCTAAGCATATAGAGACTCTACAGTTCCTTTATTACAAGATTTACCAATGCCCTCAAAAGCCAAAACTTTCCATTTTTTTATTGTGTTATAATTTGCTTTGTGATTTTTTTTTTAATGCTTGCTCACTTCCTAATCACAATGTTGTTGCCTCAAAGCAGTATCTAGGGGCTTTAATGAAGTCCTTATTCCTGAATTTTTTTTTCAAAATAAGATGGCTTTTTTTTTTTCAAAAATGAGATGGCCTTTCCTTGGAGTCCCATAAATGGATTTCCTTTCATAGCTCATTAACTACTAATTGATCACAGGCCTCTACCTAAGCCAATCATTAGCAAAGAAATAGAGTTACCAAGTTAACTCTCTCTAGGCCATTGGTTATTAATCATATCTGCATTTAGGAATCACATGAGGATTTTTTCAGTTATAAATTATTTTGATCCAGCTTAAAATAAGTAAATCAGAATCTCTTAAGTGAGGGTCTAGAAATTATTAATTTTTTAAATCATCTAGGTCATTACCACTTGCAGTCAGGTTTGAAAAAACAATGGTCTGGCTGGGCGCCGTGGCTCACACCTGTAATCCCAGCATTTTGGGAGGCCGAGGCGGGCGGATCACGAGGTCAGGAGATTGAGACCATCTTGGCTAACACGGTGAAACCCCGTCTCTACTAAAAGTACAAAAAATTAGCTGGTCATGGTTGCGGGCGCCTGTAGTCTCAGCTACTAGGGAGGCTGAGGCAGGAGAATGGCGTGAACCCGGGAGGTGGAGCTTGCAGTGAGCCGAGATCGGGCCGCTGCACTCCAGCCTGTACGGGAGTGCGAGACTCCATCTCAAAAAAACAAAACAAAACTATGGTCTATCTCTGGATGATGGAGGGACTGGGTCAGATGGGGAATAAGTATCTGAACAACAACATATAGGTCCTGCCAGAATTAGAGGAGTGGGGCAGAGGAAAGAAAAAATGAATAAGCACTCAAAATGTTTGCTACATAGTATTAATTTTTAAATCTTGTACAATTTTAGAATAATATAAAAAGTAGAAATTGATTTTTAAATTCTTGATTGTGAATACATTGAGAATTTTGCTTGATCCAAACTAATAATTCTATTCTGTTTATTAGCATATATTTATAGATCCTGAAGCATGCCAAAATTACTATACAAAGAGACTTCTGGCCTTCAGAAAACCTCCTGAATGAACATCATTTGAAGCTTTAGGATATTCTTCTTATACAGAGAACTATCCTGCTCTATTACACTTTGGCACTTTGGTGCCAGTAATGACCAATTATTTTAACTTTCACCGTTTACCTACTGTGTGACTGACCTTTTGAAAATCAAGAAAAGTAGTTACCCTCTTACTATACTTCTTACAGATGAAAGCTTCTTTTAATCTTATTTTCAATAGGCTTTCGGCTGCAGGCTTTTTTAGCGGGTGGGTTGACCACAAAGATTCCTCAAGGCAATTCCTCAAAATTACAAATATAATTCTCATTTCTGTGTGATGCAGATGAATCCTAGTTATAAAACATTTCAGTGTCCTCATAATCAGCAGAGCTCCTGGAAGGCTCTAGGGGAATCTTAAGAAGGTTATTGATAATATTTCCTAATGTGTAGAGGTTCCTTTCTCTGGTTAGACTCAGCAAGATTTAAACATGCATACTTTTGTTACGAAGACAGCAAGAAGGAGATCTACAAGGTGGAAGATAATTAAAATGCACGTCAGGTAACTGGGCATACACATTTTTAATAGCTAATTGTTCGAAATTTAAGGTCATTGTTAACATAAACATCATTACTTGTTCATGTTCCTCATAATGTTCAGTATTTAATAAGTCCAAGTAATTGCAAATTTCAACTACTAGTGGTGTTTTCCCTAAAGCATTGTTAACTTACATATTTGGGAGTTCTACTGCAAATGAGGATATCCTGTAAAAACAAGAGTTTATGCGTTAGTTACCTAATTTCTTACTCAGATGACATTTACAATTTAAACAGTAAGGGAGACACATTTGTTATTTTATATTCTGTAACCTAAGTACACACACACAAAAACTATTTAATAATTTTAAATTATTCCTATGGCCACAGAAAAATAAATTAGCTTCCTGGGTTTGCAAGGTTAAGATTGTCTCTGTTTGGAGTGCACTGTTAGGAACCTCCATGGCCCCAAATTTTAGCTGTGCACTAAACAGTCTTCAGCTGTAATTGGGAGACTTCCCCCTCCCCCCCACCGCCCAGATGAATAGGAAAGAAAAGAGCACATGAAGAGGAGGAGGAGAGAAGACTGTCTAAGACACAATAATCTCCCCCAAATTAGAGTGTGAATTCAGGTCAAGACATTCTAAACTCAACTTTCTGAATTACGTGCATATCAGAAGGAAAGGCTGATGTGGTTGCTAATATGGATAGTAGCAATGGAGTTTTTCAAAATTAGAAGAAATATTGAGAAGAATTACTGTGACATTTTAAATTTAGAATATATGAATTATACACACATGCAAATGTGAATATATGTAAATGTATATGTGGAGACATATATAAATGTGGATATACATATCTTTTCAAACATATGTTAATAAAATACATGTATATATATGACCACACATTCACACACACATATACATATATAAACACACAATTTCATCTTTTAATATACAAATTACATACACTGTATACATATATGAAATATTATTAGGATGTGTATGTATGTATTCAGTTAATGTAGGATAAAAACATTTTTAGGCTACAAAACTCTCAACTGATATTATTTAAAGAACATACAAAGTTCTTCAGCATCTTACATAACATTCCTGCTTGCAAAAATTTAAAATCAGTTTTGCAAAATAGAGCATGAAACAAAAATAAATTGTGATCATATTTTTACAACTATGAACATGAACTATACAGACTTGAGTTTGAATCCTTAGCCTTGAAGCTGTGTGACACTGGATGATTTATTATTTTATTGATCTTTAGTTTTCTCATCCACATAACCACTTTATCTACCTTTCCTTTGTGGATAAAGTACATACCTCAGGACTGAAATACAGCAAATTCTCAGTAGATATTAGGCCATTACTTAAATGATAGTAGAATATACAACTAATATTAACAGAGCATGCTAAAAAAAAGTCATATTAAATGACCAAATAATCATTCTTGAAATTTGGAGAAGAAAGCAAAGATTTCATGCTGGTATTATCGAGGAAGTCTTGGAAGAGATGGGAATTGAGTTGAAACTTGAAAAATGTTCATTTGTAGTTAAAAATGTGGGAGAGAATGACTACCCACATCATATTGAAGCAGATGCATACATATATTATTTTATTTTTATCCCTGAAACCATCCTATGATACAGGCACTATTAATTTAGTTTTACAGATGAACAGCTCCAAAGCTCATAGATATTGAATTACTTGTCCTCTTTTCCAAGATTGAATGTAATAGGACTTAGATTTCAATCAACACTGTGAGATCCCAAAGTACCTGCTCTTTTCACAATTGCATTATAATCCTTCTTAAGCCAATCAGAACAAAGCATTCTGGAAAGTGAATGAATGCAAATATCACTACAGAGAGATGCTGCAGCCATTTACAGATGACTTTCTGAGGAATCCAGACTGTGAGCTGAGCTGGCTACAGAAGGATTTGAAGTGTTCTCTGAAGGACAGATAAAATTTAAATAGGAAAGATAAATATTGAACAAACATGTAGGCTCAGGGCTGTGAAACAATTTTTTACATGAAGCAATAAGTATGTATATATATATAGTGAGAAGGAGAAAATGAGTTGAAAATGTATTCTGAGCCAGCATTCTATAGGGTTTGAATGCCAAAGAAAGGAGGGTGCAGTTTAGCCAATAGATTGCAGAAAGCTAAAAAACAAACAAACAAACACCAAACAACAACAACAGCAACAACAACAACAAAAAACACTTTTGGAATAGAAGAATAGCAACAAGAAAGTGGTGTTTGGGAAGATCTATTTGAAAATGTAGAAAATGTAGGAGGACAAACTGACAAAGAAACACTGGAGGTAGTCTGATCAATTAAGAGACTAAAAAATGGTTAACAATGGGTAAGGGCCTGACAAAGGGGCCCTAAGAAAATAAATATGTAGCATAAGTTAGCCAGAAAGAGTCCACTAAACTTTGTTTGATTGATCATTGATTAGAGTTCCAGGAAAGCCAACAAGAAAAACTACAAATATATAATATTTATAATAAATGATATAAATGAAATAAATTAACAGAAACTGGCTAATAGTATCAGTGAAAAAAAAAACTATTTCATTCAAGATGAGAACACAGTTTTTTGAATTAATATATTTGAGGCTTGAAATGACAATATAAAACAATATAAAGTGATAATAATACCCATTCAATTATTTATTTTATAGCATTTACTACATTTCAACAATGTCAAAAACCGCTATTCTAATGGACAAGAGTTACAGTGGCAAATGAGACAGTTTTTTAATTTTTCTTTTCTTGTTTCTGCCTTCATCTATCCCATCAAGGAGCATATGTGAGGGCAAATATACAAAATAAAATAGCATGAGTTACTGAAATTAAATGTTATTAAGAAAGTCAAGAGGATTATAGAATAAAGAGTTATTAGAGATTGTGTGAGTCATTTTAGGGGAACCATGGAAGCCTTCTGCAAGAAATAATCCTGACCTGATTCCTAAGGATAAGAAGGAATCATTCATTAAAATAACATGTAGAAAAGCAGTTTGATCTAAGGTCATTGCAGGTATAAAGACCCTAAATCTGGAAACAGGGACAATGTTGCCAGAATACAACAATTTTTGAGGAATGGATAAATGGGGACTGAATAACATAGAGCTATGGAAATTAACGAAAGAGTCTAGGTGTTAAGTTCAAGGAAGCTATTGACAAAATTTAAGTAGAGTAGTACTTTGACTTTATCGTAGATCATGCTGTCTTCTACAAAGAGAGAAAAGTGGAAGTAGAGGTATAGGTATAGTGTGGAGATATTGCATTTAGTTCAGAGAAGCAGTGACGATGGCTTCGACCGAGAGGCTGAAAATTGAGATGATAATAAAAAATGAGAATATTTGAAACATACACTGAGGTTAAAAATGATAAACTGATGGAATTGATTGTGGGAGATGAGATAATTTGAAGATTAAGGATAATGTTTACTTTTTGTTTGTTTATATGTGTTTCTTTGTTTAGGCATCAGACAGTGATGCCATTTAGTGAGATAAGGAAGGCTAAAAAATGGAATTTTATGAAGAAATACTCTATGTGTTATACGCGTGTATGTATGTGTATAAAATATCATGATAATCCAGTCATACTAAGCACTATTCAATGGAAAAAATATAAAATAATCTAATAAAATTGTAGAATGATATCTGTCAATTATCTGCAGATATTAATGCAAGATATTTTGTTCAAACTTTTTTTTTAGTAATTCTGGTAATTGTTCATTTTCTTTTACAAAGATTAAGACAGTAAAACATAAAAAAATTTAAATTAATACTAGAATAATTTTGTGAGATTCACTCATCTCCAGTTCTCAAGAAGAGAATGAAATGAGAAGCATGGAGTAGCTGAGTATAGTATGTGTCACCACTGGTTCTCACAACATTTCCCACTTCACCTAAAGAAACGAAACCAGGAAATCCGATGTTACAAAATCTGAATGCAATGGTGAAGTTTCTGAAATTCATCGCTGAAAATTCAATGTTCCATTACATTTCACTGTTGATAGAAATATAGACTAAATTTTAAAAACCAAAATTTTATTTTTTCCTTCGATGAATTTTGGGAGAGTATTAACCCAAACTAGACCAGTATTTCAGGCTATCAACACATGGAAAACACCTACAAATATGTTGTGTTTGAAAAATTTACACATATATATATATAGAGAGAGAGACGGAGTCTCACTCTGTCGCCCAGGCTGGCGCAATCTTGGCTCACTGCAACCTCACACTCCTGGGTTCAAGCGATTCTCCTGCCTCAGCCTCCCAAGAAGCTGGGATTACAGGTACACACAACCATGCCCAGCTAGAAAAATTAATATTTTTACATAAGCATCAAGAAGTATCTTTCCCTAGGACCATCATTTATTTTTCTTTATTAATTCACAGATGGAAAATCAGAATTAAGTTATACAAATAATGTTTACTAGGTTTTAAACATCATCATGTATATCCCAGATGTACATTGAGGTTAGTTTTATCAAAGTCAACTACTGTATAATTTCTTATCTCCATACTGAAGGAAAATAATTATAGTCACACAGTAAAAACAGTTGTGACTAAATCATGTCTTAATTGATGATTATACTAGAAAATCAACTAAACAATTACCAAAACATTTAATTTTCTATTCTTCTCTATATTTCAATTCAAAAGTCCATTCAGTTTTATTGGTCTCAATGATTAACAACATATCCTAAAGGACCTGACCATTCTATACAATAACAATGTTTTTTTTTTAAATATTGTAATTAACTCCCTTCACTTTTCAAATTGTTGCATTGAATACAGACAAATTTTCTCTGTTCATGGCTGTAGACACATTTAGTCTAACATGAGTAATTTTGTTTTATGTAAGTCATATGGCAAAAGATCATTTTTTAAAAATGGGAATATATATGACTCAATTTTATTTAAATTGGCTTCCTCCAGCTTCTCCTTAGGAAAAAAAAAAAAAAAATTACTGTTTTAACCTACATTTTGCTCTTCCACTGTATTTCTTATTAACAAGGTGATAAGAACGAACACCCAGGAACTCAATGCTAATAGTGGTTGGTACAATGGTAGCAATCATAGTTACAAAATTTGCTTCTCCATAAAATAAAATGTATTGCACAATATGCCCTGCATGTTTTGTTATATTGTGTGTAGATTATTTTTAAAAACAAAGAGAGATGTCACAGTGAGGCTCAGTAAATATACTTGAAAGGCTGGCACCTGGTTCTCAATTATTAAATGAGATTCTACTATGTGTTTGGATACAAAGAAAGAATAAGAAAATGGCAGTGTGCACATATCACATGTCAGGCTATTTAACCTTGTCTAATCTTTACTGCAACCCACCAGTTGCTGATAATTTTTTTTATTTTACTAACCAAAACCATGATAGCATGGCTGGTATCTGGCATATTAGTAGGAGACAGAAAACATTAATCTGATAACTTGGTCTCTGACTTGTAAGTCCACAGTTATCATTCTACAATTTTATTCTATTCACTGTTTTAGCAGCTTGACTTCTACTTTACTTTTTACTTCTAAACTTTTTTTTTTTTTTTAAGAAAGTTGTCTAGAATTCTAGTCTGCTCAGGTAGGAGACTTATCTCTATTATCTACATCACTACTTTGTTTTGGATTACCCAGTTCCAGTTGTTGATCTACACGGCAAAAACAAAACAAAACGAAACAAACAAACAAACATATATATATATATATATAACAACTTTATAGTTTGCTCATTAGACTGACAAGATAGACTGTACATTAAACATGAGATTTAGAAAAGATTGTACTAGAATTTTATCAATTAACATAGGCAACATGAAAAATAAAAAGAGAAGAAAAAGAGGAGTGTCTGTTGCCAAGTTCACATAGGACTCAAGTCTTGGTTCAAAAAATTCTTTACTCTTGACCTGGGCTAAAGATCATCCTCAATTTTTCCTTTTACCAGAGGAGAAGGCTCCAGCCTAAGGGTAAGATAATCAACAAACTTGGAAAAGAGTGGGGGAAAATGTTGGCTCTTCTCTTACTACATTGCTGAAAAACCAGTCTATTAAATTAATTATTGTGTTTCAAGAAATCTTCATTAACAAATAGTCCTGTAATTTTATTTTTATTTTATATAATTTTATTTTTATTTTATAAAACACATTCAACTAGAGAAATTAAGAAAATGCCAAGTCATATGAATTAAACTTAAATACATTTGTATCTATATTTCAAAATAAATCTCCAACAATACTGTTGTTTCATTAAAAAAAAAAAAAAAAAAAGAACTGGGCCAAAGAAGGCATACAAAGACAAAGATGTATGTGAAAAGATGATCAACATCACTAATCATCAGGGAAATACAAATCAAAACCACAATAAAATATCACCTCACAACCTCACATCTGTTAGGATGGCTATAATAAAAAAGTCAGAATATAAAAAGTTTTAAAAATATATAGCAAAGAGATTCTTTGTAGACTGTTAGTAGAAATATAAATTAGTACAACCATTATAGAAAAATCTATGGAGATTTTCTAAAAAATTAAAAATAGAATTACCACATGATCCAGCAATCCCACTTATGGACATATACCCAAAGGAATTATATCACTATCTTGGAGAGATATTTCTACACCTATGTTCAGATGTTCATTGCAGCACTATTGACCACAGCCAGGATAAAGAATCAACCTAGCTGTCCATCAACAGATGAATAAAGAAAATGTGGTATATATACACAATGGAATACTATTTAGCCATTAAAAATAAGGAAAGTCTGCCATTTACAACAATACAGATGAATCTGGAGGACTTTATGCTAAGAAAAATAAGCCAGGTATAGAAAGACAAATATTGCATGATTTTATTTAGATGTAGAACTTAAACAAAAAAAAGTTGAACTCATAGTAACAGAGAGTAGGATGGTGGTGACCAGGGTCTGGGAGGTGAAAGAAATGAGAAGTTCTAAATACCTAATGCATAGCATGATGAGGATAGCTAATAGTAAAGTTTTATATACGTGAAATTTGCTAAGAAAGTGTATCTCAAGTGTTCTCACTACAAAAAAATGGTAACGATGTGAGGTGATAGATATATTATTTATTTATTTATTTATTTATTTATTTATTTATTTTTTGAGATGGAGTCTCATTCTGTTGCCCAGACGGGAGTGCAGTGGTGCAATCTCAGCTCACTGCAAGCTCTGCCTCCCGGGTTCATGCCATTCTCCTGCCTCAGCCTCCCGAGTAGCTGGGACTACAGGCGCCCGCCACCATGCCTGGCTAATTTTTTTTTGTATTTTTAGTAGAGACGGGGTTTCACTGTGTTAGCCAGGATGGTCTTGAGCTCCTGACCTCATGATCAACCCACCTTGGCCTCCCAAAGTGCTGGGATTACAGGCGTGAGCCACTGTGCTTGGCCTATATTAATTTTTTAAACCTGAATAATTTCATTTAATTTGTGAATTTTTGGTGAATATTATAAACTCACATTTGTTTTTATGCATTAATTATGTTACTAAAAATGAACCAATGAAACAGCAAGTAAATAAAGTCCCATATTAATTCATTGATTCAACAAATACACCACTGATTATCTTATAGATTCTCAAAATCTTTTCAGACATTGGAGATATGAAGCAGGAAAATACAGACAATTCCTATTCTCCTGAAGAATAGTAGAGACAATAAGCAAACATATTAATATATATACATGTCATATAAAAAGTATTATGAAGAAAAATAAGGCCAACTAAGACAAATAGTATGTGACAAGGGGAATGCGGGCTGCTAGTTTATGCTACTCAGGGAAGGCTTCTGTGATAGACAAAGTATCACTAGAGAAGAAACATGGAAGTTGCAAGGTGAGCTATATGGATACCTGGAGAATGAGCACTGAGGAGTGAGGAAGCAGAGTGAATGCCTGGAGGTGGGAGTACACCTAGAGTTCAAATAGAGCCAGGTAGCCAGTCTATATAGAGTGCACTGAGCATGAGACAGAGTAGAAAATAAGGTCTGAAAGGTAAGGGAGAAGGATGGATCCTGAAGGACCTTGTACTTCATTGTAAGAACATTGGGAAACTTTCCCAATGAGCAAAAACATGACAGCCAGATGGTCACTCTTGGCTGCTGAAAGAAACATAACCATTATCACTACAAATTCTATGATATAAATTTGCTCACCCATTTATACATTTTACAACTTTGTAGTTAAACTGAAAAGTTTTCAACATTAGTAAGCAACATAAAGTGAAATGTAGCTAAATTCTACTGAGAAAAAGCAAGCAATAATTATTCTTCACATCACTATTAGAAATATTTTAATGACTGAATGTTTCAGGCAAGATAATACATGCAGACAGGTTAAGAATGACATATGCTATTGACAGCTTCTCAGCATTTCTAAGCAATGTTTCCCTCTGCTCATGAATGTCTTCTGTGTTTAAAGGTCATTTTCAAAGCCTGACTCAGTTTTTTGAGATGTGAAAAGAAACAAACTTTTCACAGAGATGTAAGAATTTGTAAAACAGATTTCCACAATTGAAACAAAATCATATTAACTCAATGCTTCGTGATTAAATGAAGCTCACAGGAAGAGGACGTTGATTAGCCACAAGCTTTAAAAAATAGCCTGGGCGCAGTGGCTCAAGCCTGTAATCCCAGCACTTTGGGAGGCTGAGGCGGGTGGATCACCTGAGGTCAGGAGTTTGAGACCTACCTGGCCAATATGGTGAAACCTCCTCTCTAGTAAAAATATAAAAATTAGCCGGGCGTGGTGGTGGGCACCTGTAATCCCAGCTTCTCGGAGGTTGAAGCAGGAGAATCACTTGAACCCCAGAGGCAGAGGTTGCAGTGAGCTGAGATCACACCACTGCACTCCAGTCTGTGTGACCGAGTGAGACTCCATCTCAAAAAAAAAAAAAAAAAATTGACTTTGAATCCCTGATAACAGTGTTGACATTCCCCCAATCTAGATTTTAGAGGATCATTGCTTTATATTGCTTTTGTGCCATTTGCACAAAATTGCTAGGTAAGTCAGTTTGCATTTTACAGACTACTTCTGGCATAATATACATAATAATACCAAACTATAGCTTCATTTAATTTTCAAACGTAGGATAAATAATCCAGCACATTGCTTTTCTTAGCTCAAGTTTTTTGAGCACATGGACTTTTTATAAACCAGGCCTTTACAAGTGCTATGTCTTCGCTCTTACATCCTCTTTCCTCTACTTATATTGCCTCACTCTTCTGGCCTCCTTTTTCAAGCCTCTGTATAAATAGTTGCTTACAGAATTCATGGCTGAAGAGGTAATCTAAAGTAATTCCCTTCCCTTTGTATAGACCGTTCCTCCCCCTAGGTCATTTTATTGCATTTGGACTCATTTGTTAATATTTTGTTTGCAATATCTTAAAACATCTTTAACCATTATGTTCTAAAATCTATTCACGGGCCCTTTGTTCACCATTAACAAAATTCCTAGCATTTAGTGGGCACTCTAAGTATGAATGAAAGAATTAATGATTATTTAAGTCTCTGTTTATTCCCATACATACACATAAATCCACAATGCAAAACTATAATTGGAATATATATGTATACATCTTAACATTTTTTCTACAAGAAGACAAAATAACAGACACCAATTTTCTCAAGGAGAAATATATATATATATACACACACACACATACATATATATATATACATTTTCTGATTTGTGAAACTTGTCTAATATAACCAATAGAAAATGGATAGTAAGCATTTAATATTTTAAAAGCACTTTGCCACAACTTGGCCCACTCTGCATTTTAGCATTGTGAAAATTAGTGTGCTGTATAATAGCATAACCCTTGCTAAAGGAACCAGATGGAAGCATGGTATCTCCATAGCCAAAGCCATTTTCACAGCAGTACAAATTACTTCTTCACTTAATCATGTTATGACAAAATTCATTTTCATGATGGATAGACCCAAAGACGTTGCTAATATTGAAACAAAATTTAAAGAAACTAGTTGTTTCAAGTTTGTCTCACAGATTTTTCTTAGAATAATTATGGGTAATAAGAAAAGTAGATTTTACATAAAGATTATGTTTAAGAAAACAAAAGATTACAATTATGATTAATGAGCATGACTCCTTTAATAAGAAAACAAATTACTGTGAAAAATGATCAATAGTAAAATATTTATGATCATTAAAATACAGCCCTGACTGATGGACTATATATCTTGTGTAAGTAACTGGGAAACCATTTGCGTGTGTTAGAAGGTGAGGGTGAAGAGCTTGTAGAGTATGTGTCTGCTTGAACATATAATTGATTTAAATGATTTGTTATTTTGCTTAGTGTATTCATAAATGATTACATAAAGAAGCATTATTTATAAAATTATATACTTTAAAACTTTATATAGTATGTTTAAGGAATCCTAGTGATTTGTGTTAAAATATGAGAAACTGCATTGTAAATAAGATATTCTGATTTTACTTCTAATTTTTGTAACAAGGCATATTAATAAAATAAACTGAAATTACTTGTGAAAATTCATAAAAATCATCTGTTAAGAAATCTTTTTCAAAACTGAATGCTTTCTCCTTTCTACTTCTGTCAGAGGCATGTGAACCAAAACAACTCCATCTTGAATAGGAGCTAGGTAAAATGGGGCTGAAACCTAATGGGTTCTAGTCCCAGACAGTTAAAGCATTCTAAGTCACAAGATGAAATAGGAGGTCGGCATAAGATACAGGTCATAAAGACCTTGCTGATGAAACAGGCTGCATTAAAGAAGCCAGGTAAATCCTAGCAAAACCAAGATGGCCACGAGAGTGACCTCTGGTCGTCCTCACTACTACATGTCCGTCAACACGTGACAGTTTACAAATGCCATGGCAACGTCAAGAAGTTACCCTATGTGGTCTAAAAACGGGAGACATAAATAATCCCCCCCTTGTTTAGCATATCATCAAGAAACAACCATAAAAATGGGCAATCAGCAGCCCTCAGGGCTGCTCTGTCTACAGAGTAGCCATTCTTTTATTCCTTTACTTTCTTAATAAACTTGCTTTCACTTTGCACTGTGGACTTGCCCTGAATTCTTTCTGAATTCTTTCTTGCACGAACTCCAGGAACACTCTCCTTGGGCTCGGATCGGGACCCCTTTCCTGTAACATACTTCTTTGTGCTGTAACATATTTCTGATGACCACAGAAGGGACTATAGTGCAGAAACCCTGACACACACAATGGCTACCTTTGGGTAAGTGTTGGGGTCCTGTAACACTTCCATACCCTTCTGTAAATTATCATATTATGTTGAAATATTTAATTATATAAAAGCTTTTTCTTAAAAACATATGCTGTTTAAAGGAAATGATGCTATATTTTTCATTGTGCTACAATGCCTGACAACTAACTGTTGGATGAATGAGTGAATAAGTGAATGAAAGAACTGGTTACAAAAGTAAGTAGTGAAAGTGAAAAGTATGTTATTACAACAAGGTAATTGTATGAAAATGTAAGCCATTCATAAATATTGTCATTACAGTGAATACTTTATTGTCTTTTTTTCTCTTTCTCATTTTTTTGTTTGTTGAGTGCCTAAGCATCACATGCTAGGACCTTCGCTAAATAGTGGTGATAGTGGCAGTAAGATGTTTATATATAAATCTTAAAAATACAGTATTTAAAGAAATCCATTTTAAATTATCTCTTTAGGATTGAAGAGTTTTCTTTGGGATGAAGAGTGTAAATGAGTAAGTTCAATGCCATGAAGGAGAGAATATGCCTGCGGTGCTGTACTAAACAGGAAGAGATTTGGCGTAACTAGAAAAATGAGTGGGCCAGTAAAATGGACAGAAATGAGATTAGTAACATAAATGATTACATTGTCGGGATTCTAGCATATAATACTAACAGGATTGGACTTTATTAATGTATTTTAATGTGGAATCAAAAAATATTCTCAATCAGAGGGTTGGAAAATTAATTTTCTAATCATAGGACTCTATTACTAGTGATTAATCAACTGGCATAAAACAACTTCTCACTGTCTTACTACCAACCTATGCTTAATATTTACTGAGATTCAAGAATGTGTCATAAAAATATTATAATTCTTTTTGTCTCCTGCCTTTCCCTTTCAACAGATTGGAGAAAATTAGTAGCTATCAATACTAGTGTATGGTTAGAGAAATTATACTATTAAATCTTGAATACAAGGAAAGAAGTAATTAGAATATGTGTATGGAATATAGATCTTAGACTAAATTAACCAAAATATAACCATAAATATTTTAGTTACAAATAATATTTATTTCCCACAAATGACTCCATTTTACGAAAGAAGGTTTTGATCAATTATAGTAGCTATGTATTACCTTTTTCCCCTGAACTCAGGGATATCTCTTAAAATAAATAATAGTATATCTATGATCACACCATGCAATTAAGTTGTATAAAATGTCATAATCCAAATGTTAACTAGTATTCATTGTTTTTTTAGCATTCCAAAACAACATGGATTTTTTCAAAGAATGACTCATTTCTTCAGGATTATATGCTCCTTTGCACCTTTATTATGACAATTGCACATCTTACTGTGTCCAGAATTGGTTCCTTCCAGCGGGTTCTTGGTCTCGCTGACTTCAAGAATGAAGCTGCAGACCCTCATGGTGAGTGCTACAGTTCTTAAAGATGGTGTGCCCAGAGTTTGTTTCTTCAGATGTTCAGATGTGTCCAGAGTTTCTTCCTTCTGGTGGGTTCGTGGTCTTGCTGACTTCAGGAGTGAAGCCGCAAACCTTCACAGTGAGCGTTACAGCTTTTAAAAGTGGGGCATCCGGAGTTGTTTGTTCCTCCAGGTAGGTTCATGTTCTCACTGACCTCAGGAGTGAAACTGCAGACCTCCGTGGTGAGTGTTACAGCTCATAAACATAGTGCAGACCCAAAGATTGAGCAGCAGTATGATTCATCCGGAAGAGCGAAAGAACAAAGATTCCACACCCTGAGAGGGGACCCGGAGGGTTTGTCAGGTGCTGGCTCAGGTCGTCAGCTTTTATTCCCTTATTTGGCCCTGCCCACATCGTGCTGATTGGTCCATTTTACAGAGTGCTGATTGGCCCGTTTTTACAGAGTGCTGATTGGTGTGTTTACAAACCTTTAGCTAGACACAGTGCCCTGATTGGTGCGTTTACAAACCTTTAGCTAGACAGAAAAGTTCTCCAAGTCCCCACCAGACCCAGAAGCCCAAGGGGCTTCACCTCTCAATATTTCTTTGGCCTGAGAAAAGATCCCCAACCCTCTTCATGACTACCTATCCTTAAGATTCAATCCATAAATCTCCTTCTCTAGTGACAAAGTTGATAATTTAAACATAACTCAGTTATGTTGCATCCCTCTGTACTGCAATCAATTTACATGTCTGTTTCAAACCTTTCTTTGAATAACGTTAGCTCTTAAGCATTTCTGTATCTCTAGTAATAGCTTATTTGAGAGATATTTTTCTTCATTATATATGTTTGAAGTTCATTTAATCTAATAGATAAATGAAAACGAAGAGATAAAGAGACCCATTATGTAGCATTTGGGACTAAACAGAAGAGATAAAATGTCAACTCAAATTAGTTTATATGAAAAAAAAAAAAGAATGTATTTTTCTCCTCACGACTGAGAAATTCAGGTAAATATTTAGTATAGTTCTCCTCTTGACTTTGGTTTATGGTACCCAATATCCATATGATGAAAGAAATATCTTCCACCTCCACCATTTCTTTAAACCTCAGCAGATCCAGGTTCAGATGTGACTGAAAATGAACATCTCTTCCAGGGTACATAGTAATCCCACAGAGAGATTAACCCCACTTATATAGTCTACCTTGGATTCTCACACTGCACAAAGGGAGAATTATTTAAATGGCCACCCTAGGTAAAATGCCTGGATTTGGGAAGGGTGAGATTCATTCTCATTAGAATTACATAGACTTAGGTATAAAAGAGGATAGTTCTTGATTGATGAAAAAAGGTTAGGCCAAAAAATAATACCTGTCCACTATTACCCAAAAGTCATCCTTTGAGTCAGATTACTTCAGACTGAATTCTGGCCTTACCATTTACTAGCTGTTAAATACAGAAAAGTTTACTTGAACACATTGTGCCTCAGTTTTCTTTTTAGAAAAAGGATTACAAATCATAGCCAAGAATAATAATTATCTTCAGACAATGGTAATAAGGAATAACTAGGATAATGCAGCTACAACACTCAGCATGTTTCACAAACAATAACCACTCAAAATATTTGCCATGATGACAACAATGCAATTCTTAATCTTAAGGATGCCCATTCTAGTCCCTCTATTCCTGAATATTTTTCATTGAGGCATTAATCTATGCAAGATTTTAAATAGTGATTCATAGTGTTCTGGACACAGCACTCTCTGGGGATTCCTATGAAGGAGAGGAAAGAAGAAAAAGAATTGCATCTCATCTAGAATTGTAGCTCAAATTTATAAGCTTTACATGTTGTACTTGCAAGAAATATTTTATTTGAAAGCAGAATTCCACAGCTAAGATACATTTTGTAACTCACTGATGCTCTAAGATATCATCTTTATAGGTCTAGATTAATCATAAGTGGAACACCTAAAATAAAGCAAAAAATATAGCAAGTGTATGGTGTTTGTTACAAGAGGGCTAAGCAAAGAGTATAGGTGAATAATGTCGGACATCATATTGCTCCAGGAAAGCAATTCATAGTCACCACTCTACTGAGCATATTTCAGTATTGTCATTTTTATAGAGTGAAGACAACATTGTTATATTATAATGCTATTAAGCATATCAAATATTATATGTGTAAAGAACCAAAGATGCATATCTTCTTTTTCACTATAAAAGCATACTATTTCTTTCACAAGTGGAATCAGAGCACTGACAGAAAATATAGCAATCTATGAACTGTGGACAAAAATGAGAGAATAAAAGCATAATCATATTAGGATTCCAGCTATGCTTATCTCATTATCTCAGTCAGAGCAGAAGACATTTTAAGACGTTTATGTACAGAGAATGTTAACTGTTTTCAAAAGATCATTTTTAAATATTTCAAGATGAGAATGTAATAAAACGTGTGTGTAGAATACTGGAAAAAGCTTTCATACTTTTTCAAATATTTGCATGCATATAATTTAACTCTAATGTGCAGCATTTTTTGTTTTTCTCAATAACTGAATTATGAAAGAAAATGTAATTTTCTGAATCACTAGAAAATGATAGCTAAAGCTTGTGAGAGAACTAGCATCTGAAAGTGTCAAATCCTAGATGAATAAGAAAATATTCATGAAACTCTGGAAATAGTTATTTGCTCATTTTGATTGCAGTTATCTGAATAGCTATATTTCCATTGAGTTTACTCATCAATCTTGGATTGTTTGCATGTTTGTGTGTGTGTGTGTGTGTGTTTGTAATAAAGACTAGTTTCTAACCAGACACATTCTTCATAATTTTACCCTATCATCTTTAAAAATTATGAGGAACACAAGACCCTTTTGAAATAACTTCTTAAAAATGTTATATGTTCCTACTCTTTAGAAAATTGATTTTTGAAGTTAATGATTCTTATTTAGTTAAATAAGTTAAGGTACCTGATCAAACAGAAATGATGAGCAAAATTTATTTTATCTCTTTGCCCTCCCAGAAAAGGGCAGATAGTTTTTTTAAAGAAGGCAATATATTAGAACTATCAAAAACATGAAAATAGCGAAATTTTAAAATATAGTTATTATGTAATACAACAAAAATAATAAATGTTATATAAGCTTTATTACCATGTCCATGTGCTCTATGATACTTTCCACATTAATATCCCTGCCATATATATGTATAATTCATAAGAAAGATACTTGTGCCGACAAAGAGAAACTTAAGAAGAAATTAATTATAAACAATGCAAATTTATTTAAATATGCTGAAATATACATATTTTAAACTTAGGCTTAAAAAGGCTCAGTAGCAATTTGAAGGAGAAATGAGAAGCATTAAGGTGCTACAAAGGTGGCCTTGGCACAGGCTTAATGTCTAGTCTCTCAGGAAAATAGAAAAACAGAAGGAATGTGTCAGCATATTACGTATTGTAGTTGATATTGTGAATAGAAGGAATGTGATACCAGCCTTGAGATAAATAGATGTTGCAATTAGCAGACAAGAATTTTAAAGAAGCTGTTATAATTATACTAAAAATGTAAGAAGGATATGAATTACAGTTGATCTTGTGGTTAAAGGGATAGCAGGAAAATGGATAAGCTAACTGTTTCTGGGTTGTTTTGTTATCTATGATTTGGGGCACAGATAACTTCCTTCAGGATATGGATTGATGGGAAACCCTTATGACACTACATAGATTAATACATTATTGATGCCAATTAGTGAATAACAAATGACTTAAGACATATCTAAAATGGAACAGTTGACACTTAAACAACATGAAGATTGGGGGTGCTGACCCTCTGTGCAGTCAAAAATCTACGTGTAACTTTCAACTCCCCCAATATTTAAATGTTAATAGCCCACTGTGGACAGAAAGCCTTGCTGATAACATAAACCAGTCAACACATATTTTGTATGTTATATGTATTATATGCTATATTTGTAAATAAAGTAAGCTAGAGGAAAAAATGCAATTAAAGAAATCAGAATTGAGATAAGTTTATTATTTATTAAGTGGAAATGGATCATCATAAAGTTCTTTATCCTTATCATCTTCATTTTGAATAGACTGAGGAAGAAGAAGGAGGAGAAGTAGGTCTTTCTGTTTCAAGGGTGGCAGACGTGGAAGAGGTAGAGGAGGTGGAAAGGTAGGTGGGAGAGGCAGATGTATGTAAAGTAATTTTATGAAAATACACGGTAATTTCTGTCCAACATATTTGCTTTCTAATTTCTCTAAAAAGCTTTGTATGTAGTACCAATCCTTCTTCCACCATTTGCTTTAGTATCAGTGCCTGTATCACAGAAGGGTGCATGTTGTAAAGGAAATCAAAGGCAGTGTTGAATAATCAGAGCTCTTCTGTTGGATTGTCTAATGTCAATATGTATCCCGGCCCTGCATCTTCTGCATTTCCTTTCTCATCATCTGGAGCTGGTTAGGAAGCACTCATCTCCACCAAGTTTTCTTCTGTTAATTCCTCTGGCATGGTGACTATTAGTTCTTGAAATTCTTCATCTCCTATCGTTTTCACAATATCCGTAATCTCTTTTATGATTTATGATTTCCTTGAATGGCTTTGTTGTAAATGCTGTGAAGTCATGCATAACATCTGAGCACAGTTTTGTTTTTTGGTTTTTGTTTTTCCCCAGCAAGGATGTATTGTTTTGGGATTAATGGCTTTCATGACTTTTTCTATAACAATGATGGAATTTTCAATGGTGTAATCCTTCCAGACTTTCATAATCTTCTCTCTACTGGGGTTCTCTTCCATAGGGTTCACAGTCCTTTCCATAGAATACCATGTGTAATGAGCCTTAAAGATTCTTGTAACCTCTGATTACAATTTAGAGGCTAAATTACAGATGTTGTGTTTGGGAGCAAGTAGACTACTTCAACACCTCGGTGTTGAACTTGTAGGGTTGTGACTACCCAGTGGCACTGCCAATATTAAAATAACTTTAAAAGACAGCACCTTCCTGGCAAGGTACTTTCTGATGTCAGGGACAAAGCATTGATGGAACCAATTCAGAAAAAAAAAGGGGGGTGTGGGGGGTTGTTGTTCAGGCCTTCTTGTTGTACAGTGAAAAGACTGGCAGCTGGTGTTTATCTTTTCTCCTCAAGGCTTGGGGTTAGCAGCTTTCTAGATAAGGGCAGTCCTGATCATAAACCTCACTGCATTTACACAAAATGGTAATTAGCCTATTCCTTCCTGCCTTAATTTCTGGTGCTTGCATCTCTTTGTTACTAATAAATATCCTTTGTGGCACTTTTGTTCCCAAAATAAGGCACTCCATCTGCATTAGAAACCTGTTCAGACAGATATACTTTCTCCTAAGTAATTCTATTAATGATGTCAGGAAAGTTATCTGTTGCCTCTTGGTCAACAGAAGCTGCTTCTCCTGTTATCATGACATTTTTTTTAAAGCCAAGCCTCTCTCTAAAATTGCCAAATTACTTTTTGGTGGCATTAAATTCACCAGTTTTAGATCTTTCACTTTCCTTTGGCTTTAAGTTACCATATAACGACTTCACTTTTTCTGGAATCATCTCGAGAGTCTATAAGCAGGCCTTTCTTTTTTTTCTTTTTTGAGACAGAGTCTCACCTTGTCACCCAGGCTAGATTACAGTCGTGCAATCCTGGCTCACTGCAACCTCTGCTGCTTGGGTTCAAGTGATTCTCCTGCCTCAGCTTCCCGACTAGCTGGGATTACAGGCGCCTGCCACTATGCCTGGATAATTTTTGTAGTTTTAGTAGAGATGGGGTTTCATCGTCTTTGCCAGACTGGTCTTGAACTTCTGACCCCGTAGGCCTTTCTTACAGCAATCTTGCACTAGAGTAAAGGTTTATTTTCAATATGAAATAAAAAGGTATTTTGCAAAATGTACAAGATTTTTGTGCCTGCTGGCATAGCTGCAGAAATGGCATCACAGGTTTTCTTTTTTAGAATGGTCTTTATGCTGAATATATTTATTTTAAAATGGTGGGCAACCACAGCTGAAGACTTCAATCTATGGTACATATCAAACAATTCAACTTTCTTTTTGTAATCTCATGACCTTTTTCTGCTTGTTGGGAGCACTTCCAGCATCACTAGCTACACTTCATATGGGTCCCATGATGTTACTTAAGGTTTACAGTATCACACTAAACATGATGAAAAATACTTGAAAACTATGAAAGATCACTTTTTGCTAAGATATGCAATTTCTAGAGAAATGAACTGTTCACATGTAGACAATTAGCATCACCTGGTGTTTTTCATTACTTTAAATTTATTATTATTGTTAATTATTATTATTATTTTAGAGATAGGGTTCCACTCTGATGCCCAGGCTGGAGTACAGTGCTACTATCATAGCTTACTGTAGACTTCAACTCCTGGGCACAAGCGATTCTCTTGCATCAGCCTCATAAGTATCTGGGACTACAGGTGTGAGCCACTAGCCACCATACTCAGTTAATTAATTTTCTTTTTTTTTAAATTTTTTTTGAGACAGAGTTTCGCTCTGTCATCCAGGCTGGAATGCAGTGGTGCAATCTCGGCTCACTGCAATCTCCGCCTTCTGGGTTCACGCCATTCTCCTGCCTCAGCCTCCCAAGTAGCTGGGAATACAGGCGCCCGCCACCATGTCCAGCGAATTTTTTTGTATTTTTAGTAGAGACGGGGTTTCACCGTGTTAGTCAGGATGGTCTTGATCTAATGACCTCTTGATCTGCCCTCCTCAGTCTCCCAAAGTGCAGGGATTACAGGCGTGAGCTACCGCGCCCAGCCAATTTTTTTTTTTTTTTTTAATAGAAATGAAGGTCTCCTTATGTTGCCCAGGCTACTATTGAATTCTTAGCCTCAAGAGATCCTCCTGCTTTAAGGGATACTCACAACACTTGAGCTCAAAGCAACAGCAACAGGAAGTAGCAATAAAATTATTACAGCAATACAATATGTACTTCAGATAACTTCATGCAGTTATGATTTAATATCACATTTTTACATTCGCTAAAACTTCTCTTAACTGAGAATGATGCTATGTATGATCTGTGGTTGTGTAGGTAAGTTTTGATAAGTTTTAACTTTTTATAATTAATTTTTGCATATTTTATGGTAGTGAATGATACAGTAGACTAATATCTACATATATTTATGAATTCATGATACATTTAATTGAAAAAGAAATACAATATTATATTACAATCTATTTGTTAATATATTAATACAATATGTGTTTATTTACATATTGCTGAGTACATAAATAATTTCTACAAATAAATTAAAATGTTAAAATTTAATAAAAAGTGGTCAAATGATATACTAATGCATTTAATAAAAGCAACAACGATAGCCCATAAACATTAGAAAGAATGTTCTACCTCAAAGTAGTAAGTTAAATAGAAAACTACAGTGGAATTTATTTTAAAACCTATCAGATTGATAAAAATTAAGACACCTTAAGACATCTGACAACACAAAAATATATTTAATAAGCTTTTAGGCATCACTTTTTTTAAAGAAAAATGATTAAATTGATGAAAGTATTTTAGAAGACAATTGGTGTTTTTTGTTTGTTTGGGATTTACATATCTTCTGAGCCATTAATTTCATTGCACATGTGTACCAGGACATGTGTGGAGACTATACAAAGCACTATTTTAATTTTAATTTTATTTTTTACAGCAAACGCACTGAAGATAACCCCGGTATACACTGCCAAGTGTACACACAAATGTACTATGGTAAAAATGCATTCCTACCATTGCCTTTAACAGCAAGATGAGTATCAAACTAACTGTTAAACACAAAAGACATGGCAAAGAAAACTACATGTGCTAAAATGTAAGTATATAAAGAAACTAACATACTTAATGTACTATAGAAGGATGTACATATTTCATGAAAGCAAAACCAAAAGAATAGGAATGATAAAACAAAATTATCTAATCACAAATTTCATATAATATAAAATGGTTCTTCATTGTTCCACCTAAATAGTTTAATAACATATTTGTAATTAATATTTTATGTAATATAAGAATAATCTATAATTGTGATATTCTTAGTAATTACTATCAGTTGAATTAACATAGTAAAATACTGGCTCAGTTAAAACTGAAACTGTTCAAAACAATACTTAGATTTTGCAGATTTAATATAAATTATGCTATTAACATATTTGGGACCAAAAAAATCTAAATCGTGAGTCTGAATATAGTATTTAGCATGAGAAATATAGAATACTTATAAAGAATAAAAAGTTGCTATTTCACATAAGTTAATAAAGATTAAGATACCCAAGGCCATTTTGGATAGAAAAAATAAAATGACTGTGTATATAAAATTTTTGAATAAATATTACCCTTTTCTTAATTTGGGAGCTTATTTTTAAGTTGGAGGGAAAAATGTATTAGTGCCAGGCCAAAAAAAGGCATATGTTCACACTTGGGAATTTACCAAACTATGAACTGAATTTAATACATTTTAAATAATATAAAAGGAGAAATAGTCCTAAACATATATTGTATAAAAACATAGTTAATAAACTAATAACACAGACAAATTTCATACTTTTGCTGAGACATGGATTCTGTACAATATTGCATATAATGATTTGTAGAAAGTTCTTAAGGTATTTTGCTTACCTCTAAAGTGAAGAATTTGTACAAAGTCAATAAATTTCAAATTATTTTTAACCATTCTTTCTGAAAGTGATATTTTTATGTAAGAATGAAATATATGTATTACATAAAAGCACAGATTATCTGAGTGAAGTGTGGACAAAGATGGGAAAACCGTTTCTGACTCACTACCAATATTTTATTCTTATTACATTATCAAATCACTTTAATTAGAAGTCTATTCATTTCTCAGAAAAATATGAACCTCATTAGACTAAAGGAATTGTCTAGTTCTTTCCAACTATAAAAGTCTATAATTTGGTAAAACACAAGCCTTTTAAGTTTAAAAAATTATTGGTAATAATATATCCCAAATCTCCTCAGTTACTGAGTATATATGTTTAAATATAATTTAATAGTTGCATACATTGGGTGCATTATAAGTTCCAAAATATAGGCAAAAAAAAAAATGAGACTCAAAAATATAAACTAAGCATCCCAAAATCTTACATCAAATGAGTTTAAAGTAATGCAATCAACTATATCTCCAAAGCCTGGTCTCTTTTCATCACACTCCACAAAAAGGAAGAATTAAAAACACAACAAAGGTTCTCCTCACCCTAAATCTCTTTCTTAACAGCAGTCATGAAAGGATGAAATTTCAAATATAGAAATTCTATTTTTTTGGCTAACAGCATTGTTTCTTTGATAAAAATCAATTATCTCCAGAAAAATAACACATTATTTTACCATCATTTCTCAGTACCTTAGGGTAAATTAGTTAATTAGAGTACTTTGAAAAGTTAGCTTTGGATGAGTTTTATAAAGAAATGTAATACCTGAATCCAGGTGACAGGGCAGCCTAAGTACTGAATGTTACTGTAGTCAGTTTCTTAAAAGCAAAGGCCTGCAGTCATACAGGACTTGTGTTTACTTTCCTGACACCACCACTTATTGTGTAAATTTAGGTGATCATTTAAACTTTCCAGACCATGTTACCTTCGTCTGTAAAAGAGAACTAATACTTGTTCCTATATCAAGGCTGTTTTAAGAATTAAAGATAGAAAAAGCACTAAACACAATTCACATAGATGACATTCACATGAACACTTAATAAATAAATAATAACTATTAATATTATAGGGTCGCTATGCGAGAAAGAAAAATGTGAAGTTTTGGAGGACAAGAAAAATATAAACTTAATTCCTAATCAGAAAGCATGAGATGTAGTTTCATCAATAGCTCTCTGTGAACCATTGGGTAGATAATTTTAACCTCTCTGCATCTCATTTGAAGTATGAGAGGAAAATATAGTGGGTAGATAATGATCTCTAAGTGTCTTTTCATTTCAAATATTCAGTGATTTTCATAATTGTGCCCTGTACCAGCCCTAACTACAATAACCTAGAAACAGCTTTTCTACACAGTGAATTTTAATGCCTAAGAAGTAGTGTTCTCTGGTAGTTGTTTTAATCTTATAACAGTTGATGGGCAGGGTGATAGGATGTACAGCAAGAAGGTTTTATAGAATCTAGATTATTAAATAACCACAGGTAAGTGTAGAGAAAAATCAAGATCATTATGGTTACAGTTGCTTTTTAATTCTTACATTTGAAGGCTTCAAAACAAACTTATAAGGGGAAAAACTTATTTCAGAAACATTTTGTAATCCTTGAATCAGATAAAGTAATAATTTCTAGTCTATTTTAATTGGAGGAAGTAATTGTAATAAAGCAAAAAGAGAAGAAAAAGAAAAAGCTCTTCATGGAGGTTTCCACTGCCTTAAAATTAGAGCAAAATCTCACTGAGCAGTAATGGAAATGGAAATTACCCGCTCCTGGAGCTCTGATTGTATTCCTGTTAGGTCATTTGCATACTGTTCATTGATTGGATTACTGGTGAGGCTGAGAGGTCTCAGAGCTGCATTCCTATGCATTCTCATCTAATTCTACTGCTGTGACTAGGAGCAGAAATCATTTCCTGAACTTTGTAATATGATCCTTATGGAAGCACAGAAGCCGCCTTTAGATTTTAGATGGGTATAAGTGTAAACTCCCAATGTTGGCTTAAAGCTGCATAATTTCAAGGAGCTTAAAATATACTTTACCATGTTATATCACAGAATGTTAGTAACTTTCTTAACAGTTTCAAATGTAATGAGCCAATACTTACATTCTCAGTAATGGCTGGTTGTGGAATGAAAAAAAAAAAAAAAAGAAAATCACAAATAGCAAAACAATTTCTGGTTAATACACAGCAACCACTTTTTTTCTTTCCCATTTCCTCTTCTAGCCATTTTTGTATTATTTGAGGATATGTAACTCTCTTCTAGTATAAGTACCTCTGAAGGTAGAGTTTTTTTTTTCTGTCTCCTCTAGAAACTAATAACTAATAAGCCACTTTGTACATAGCACAGTTTAAACACAATAACATATTTTTCTAAGAATAAGTCTCATCTATTTATTTATTATCTATCTTTACACATATCTACACACAAATAAGTAAAATAAAAATAAGTCAAAAATATATAGAATTTTATTTTTACAGTTAAGCCCCCTTCTAAGTTTTGTCATTCATTTTTAAAAATTACCTGGACTATTTAATTCATTGACACGTTTGATTCTCCTATAAGTAAGAAGCCACACAAAAATATTAAGTATAAGCTATTTAAAATAAATCAGACATTGTTGTCACCTAGTGTTGGTATTTCAGTTATATCTGTCAACATGTATATTTAATCACATCTGAGGGATCAGCTCTTTAAGAGATACTTATGTAAAAATCACTAAGATTTCTAAAGTGAACATGGATACTTATGTTTAAATAAAGCTCTAGTGTCATGGCTAGTTTTTTAAAAATGTCCAGCATTGGGAAAACATTCCCACAACAGAGAAAATAAAGTGTATTTTTTCAATGTTCCAAGCAATGTTCCTTATCTTGGGAGTCATTTATGCCATTTTTCTCCTTTTTACTAATTCAATCTTTCATTTATAATGCTTTTTATTACAGAATTTTGCAACTTGTTCAGATCAATTGGAATTACAGTAATGTCAATAGCGACACATGTAACATTTTTATCTATTAAGTTAGGACTGATATATTATTATTGAGCTGTCACAGTCAGTGTCTTGAGAGCCAGCATTAAAATAGTACTTTGTTCTGAATTCTTAAGATGTAGGACAGTGTCAATCACAAAGTGATAATTCAATAAAGATATCCAAACACATTTATTAGATAACTAAAATGAAGGCATTATCACAAAATGAAACTACCACATAAAAGATATATTTACTACTAAGTTAAGAACACAGAGTTAATTTAAAGAAAACTTTAAAAACTAAGCACATAATGAAAGACAATGGGCCCTAAATTCAGAATGACCTAGACTCACATCCCAGTTTACATATGATATGGTTTGGATATCTGTCCCTGCCAAATCTCATGTTGAAACATCATCTCCAGTGTTGGAGATAGGCCTGGTAGAAGGTGATTAGAAAATAGAGACAGATGTCTCATGAATGGTTTAGCACTATCCCCTTTGTGCTGTCCTTGTGATAAGGAGTTCTCCTAAGACCTAGTTTTTTAAAAGTCTAGCACCCACCCTTCCTCTCTCTGGTTCCCACTCCTGCCATGTGAGAGGACTGCTCCTCCTTCACCTTTCACCATGACTGTAAGTTTCCTGAGGCCTCACCAGAAGCACATGCCAGCATGATGCTTCCTTTACACCTTGTAGAACTATAAGCCCATTAAACCTCTTTTCTTATAAATGATCCAGTCTCAGGTATTTCTCTATAGCAATGAAAGAACAGCCTAATACAACATATATTCTTAGAATACTTTTAATTCTAATTACAATGAGAATAATCTCTGATTCCCAATGTCCTCACTAGTAAATACAGAAACACTATATAATTTTAGGGTTTATAAAAATTAAATGAAATAAATTCTATGAAATTCTGGATAACTAATGTGTTTTTTTTAATCATTCTTCTTTCCATTGTTTCTATGTTGTAAAAATAAAAATGATTTTTTAAGAAAACAAAAATCAAAGTCTTCAAATGCACGTAGTGTTACACAATTCATGTCTGCTTTCATCCAAATCATTGTTTTTCCTTCTGAGGAGGAACAATTAACAGTTTGATGTTTTAAATATTTTATCCATTGACAAAAGAAATGTATATATACAAACATATGAAAATGGAATAATAATAGTTAGAATAAAAGCTAAGCAGCTGTAGTAAACAGATCCCCAAATACAATGTGGCACAAAGGACATGAGCACCTCTGACACATTAGCTTTCATCAGTGTAGGTTATCCATATATTTACAGTTGAAGCTAGCTCAGATTCTTGTAATAAGTGTGAAATAATATAGTATATTTTATATATATATAAATAGTTTATATATAGTTTATTTTATATATATATATATATATAAACTCAATCTTAAAGAATCATTATCAGTTAGATGTTATTATTTTCCCTGTCTTAGTCTGTTCCTGCTGCTATAACAAAGTACCTTAGGCTGGATGATTTGTAAACAAAATAAATTTATTTCACACAGTTCTGGTGGCTGAGAATGCCAAGATCCAAGTGGCAGCAGATTTGTTATCTGATGAAGTCTGGCTCTCTCTTTTTCCAAGATGGTGCCTTGTGTTGCTGTGTCCTCACATGGCAGAAGTGCGAAATGTATGAATACTGTGTCCTCACATGACAGAAGAGATGGAAGGGCAGAAAGGGTCTAGCCAGTGTCTTTGAGCCCTTTAAGGACACTAATCTCATTAATGAGGGCATAGCACTCATGACCTAACCACCTCTCAAAGACCCAATCTTCTGGTGCCATTACCTTGGGGTTTCAGTTCCAATGTACAAATTTTGAAGGGACACATACATTCAAACAACAGCACTATCTTTAGAAAAGGAAATTGAAATGCAAACATATTAAGTAGCTTCCCCAAAGTCACAGAGCTAGTGATTTTGGCAGAAGTTAGTTTTATTAAATCATTCTTTTAAAAACTAAATCTATGTTAAAAATATTTTTTCTATTACTATAAAAAACAAATATTTCTATTGGACACATTTCTAATAGTAGAATAACTGAAAGGAAAGAAATACAACTTTTAAACTTTGACAGAATCTGACATTATTTAAATGGCCTCTTCCAACTTATACTCAGTATATGAGACTGGATGTTTCCTAACATACTTATTCACACTGGATATTATAAATTTAAAAACATACTAAAATAAGCATTGTTTTATATAATTATGGTTTTATATTGAACTACCCTATTTTTTGAAATTTTTGAGACTGAATCTCACTCTGTCATCCAGGTTGGAGTGCAGTGGCATGATCTGGGCTCACTGCAACGTCTGCCTCCTGAGTTCAAGCAATTCTCCTGTCTTAGCCTCCCAAGTAACTGGGACTGTAGGTGTACACCACCATGCCCAGATAATTTTTGTATATTTAGTAGAGACAGGGCTTCAACGTGTTGGTCAGGCTGATCTTGAACTCCTGACTTCAAGTGATCTGCTTGCCTTAGCCTCCCAAAGTGCTGGGATTACAGGCATGAGGCAATATGCCCGGCTTTGAAATATCCTATTTACTTCTACAGTTTAGCAACATTTCATAGGTACATTGTGTTTTTTCATTTTTCTGCTTGTGGAATGATTCTCCCCTCCAATTATATATTAAATTACCTTTCTTAATAAGATAAAAAGTATTACATATAATTTTTTTCTGCCCTACAGCCAAACCTTTTACAGCTAAGGCATTAAAACAAAACAAAACAAATATAAGTTTATAAGAATCACTCTATCTGCATACATAAACATAAAATTTAAAGAAAACAAATTAAAAACAAATTTATATAGCTATCCATCTCCCCACAATTTTTGTAATATACTAATAATATTTCTTCCAATTTATTCTATCTTTCAAATTTCTCTATGACATTATTCAGAAATTCATAATTGTTTAATATATGTAAACTTGACTATTTTGACTCAGTTTTTTTCCCCTAGGTAAGCCATTGTAATTCTATGCATTTCATAATTATATTAGGTAATTAATAATTTGTCTTGTTCTTTATCCAAGTTTATATAATGTCATCATTTATTAGTTCAGTTATGGTTTTTGTGTGTATGTGTATGTACACATGTGTAGTTTCTGTGCCCTATTCTGTGCCATTATTTTATAGTATTTTTTCTTGTTATATTTATTACAGACTCTTAAAATCCATACTTACAGTTTTTGATATCCATTGTTAAGTACCCTTTGTTTGTTTCCCGAAAATATCTTGGTGTTTTGCATACCAGTTCTTACAAACAATATTTAGGATTAATTTAGCTAGTTTGAAAACAAAGAAACAAACAAATGAAACATTCCTTTTTCATTTTAAAAACTAAACACTTAGCAGGTGTCACATAATTATGCTTAAAATGACTATTCTGTAAATTTAGTTTAACTACATGTGATTTCTGCATTAATCTGTTCTCACACTGCTAATCAATAAGATATACCTGAGACTGGGTAATTTACAAAGAAAAGAGGTTTAATTGACTCACAGTTCAGCATAGCTGAGGAGGCCTCAGGAAGCTTACAATCATGGGGGAAGGGGAAGCAAACACATCCTTCTTCACATGGCAGCAGAATGAGAGCTGAGCAAAGGGGGAAGTCCCTTATAAAACCATCAGATCTCAAGAGAACTTCCTCACGATCAGGAGAATTGAATGGGAAAACTGCCCCATGATTTGATTACCTCCTATCGATTCCCTCCCACCGTAAGTGGGGATTATGGGAACTATAATTCAAGATGAGATTTGGGTGGAGTCACAACCAAACTATATTAATTGTATCACAAAATATTAATAAGACAATGTGAGAAGTTTGTGTCTTATTCTGTATCTACATTACACAAATCATAAACCTAATATTGAGCTAAAATATCCTTTTGTTTGAAAACTATGAAAATCCAAAAGTATAAAAACTCTTCCACTGGTCAGTAGAACTGGTCAGTAGTTATTGACCAAACTGCTGACAATTTAGAAGAAGAAGTTACTGTCCTACAGGCCACAGAATAAGTATGGTGGACCAAGCAAAGAGACCATTGCCAGTCCCTCCCTATCTCCACCTCTGAGCTGGAACCAAACTTAAGCAATGGGAGCTCTCCCAAAGGAGTTAAGCATGCCAAGGCCAGAAATGAGCAAGGGAAGTATGACAATGGACTTTAGAGGTGGTTGGGTCTCCTTGGCTTTCATTTCAAGGGTACTGTCACCTGTGAAGATCTCAATACATGGCTAGGAGGCCAGGGCCCACTCAGTTCAGATGGCAGCCATGTTGGTGATAGGACCAGGGCATCCATGGAAATGACAAGCATTTTCCCAGAATCCTTCAGGCCAGGCATGGGGTGGGACCTCTTTGGGATCTAGGGCAGGTCAGGATCCCATCAGGTCATGGAAAGAGGTTGGGGTGCTCTCGCATGACTGGAGAGTACCTTGGTCACCTAGAGGAGGAACTTCCACTGAGGTCATTTTGGTAGCTGGGGAGCCATGATTGGTGGCTCAGTGCCAGGCATGGTGGAGCCATCAGGGAGAGGCAAGAACAGGGTAACTGCTGTCACCATTCCCTTCAAGTGTTGGACCCAGCAGGATGTCTGGTGCCTAGATGGTGGGAAGGGCCTAGATTCGCACTAAACCTGCAGCTGGTTTAAAACTGATTACAGAGCTGCCTGTAAAGGGGTTAACCACATTGCCCTCATCCCACCACACCCTTCAGTCCCTCAACCCTCCATTCCGTACTCCCACCCCTGCGGTATTTCGGATTCTGAGGGGTGGATTCCATGGGTCCCAGGCAAGGTTGGGAATGGTGATGAGAGATATGATGCATTGATCAGCATCTGGAGGATTGATCCCAGCATTGGGCAATTTTTATTTGCCTGGACAATTCTCCTATCGTGGCTCTGCATTCTGTCATCCAGGTGCTGCACACCAGATGAACTGGGAATTCTGGAAGTTGCCAGCAAAGGTGTTAAAAGCAAACTACCCAGAGTTCTGTGGCAGCAAGAAGAGGCACTTATCCACATTCTCAAAGAGTTGCCAGCTCTAGTCTAGGAAGGGTGTGTAGGGTGTAGATATTCACAGTTTCTTCTAGAAGATTTGTTAAATGAAACCAGAATATCATCAGCAGAAATAATCTGGAAGGCAAATAAGATCTCTGCTAAGCAACAGTTCCACAATGGACCTTCCAGGCTGTGGCTGCGCTTGGACCACAGTACTGTTGCCCATCTGGACACCAAAGTATTATATCAATGCTTAGTCCAATTTTTCTTATCAACTTTTAAAAACAGCTTTATTGAATTATAACTTACAAAATATAAAATTACCCATTTAAACCATACAATTCAGTGATTTTCAGTATATTCACAACCATTACCATAACCAATATTAGAACGTTTGCCCCCCAAAATGATATCCATGAACACTTGCTCTCAATCTTCTATCCACCATGAACTAGGCCCCGTACAAGCACTAGCCCATGTTTTGCCTCTACAGATTTGTCTTTTTGGAGCTTCATATAAATGCTTCTTATGTACTTTTATATTTTAGTTACAGTAATATAATAACTACTGACCAGAAAGTCAAAGATTCTATGAACTTGCATCATTAAAGGGTAAATTTTAAACACAACATTTTTATAAAAGCCTAAAATTTTTATAAAAAGCCTTTATGAAATACCAACATTTTTCATTTACAAGGGAAGAGATGTTGTGACCTGCTGTCATAATAAAAAACTATGTTACTAAGTAAATTAATATACTTTATGCATAATATCAAGTATTCATTACTTTTCTAGGACTTTACAGAGAGTTTTTAATATTATGCTCAATTCCATAAACTCCTAAATATTTCTGGAGTGTGCTTTATTATTAATCTGTATGTGCTAGTATATTCAAAATAGTTTTAAGGTTAGGCAAAGGAAAATATGATTACAAAGATAAATCTTCCCCCCAAGCACTCAACACCCTCTGCACACATATGCTTTGATTTTCCTGAAAGTCATTGCATCAATTAAAACCATTATTCTTAAGCCTATTTGGCTGTTAGTCTAGCAGTGAAACCAGACTATTTGTTTGACAATGTTAAATTAGTTTTGCTTCTGAAGAAGTAAGGAGAGATGTTTTACATGTGGAAAATATAAATTGTGCTACAAGTTGTGATTTGTACATCTAGAGCAAAATTCCTCTCTCCAACCGTATTTTCACTAGTGTGCCTTATAAGGTGCCTAGGATTCAGTCTGTTAGTCTTTATCAGTGAAAGCAGTATTGGCATTTGGGCTAATCTTTTATTGTGCAGCTCTGTGTTGTGCACTGCTAAATATTCAGCATTCTTGGCTTCAAATCACTAAACACCAGTTGATCTATTTCCCTCATTGTAACAACCAAAACATTGTTTCACCTACTTCCAAAATTCTCTTGGGGAATATCACACCTTCTCTTCCCACCTTAGTTGAGAATCTCTGCTAAAATACAAATACAGTAACATTCTTACTAATTACAGCTTTGGTTCAGATTTATCTCATGCACTAAACAGATAATCTTTAGAGCAAGGCTTTCCTTTTTTTTTTTTTTTTTTTTGAGAACGAGTTTCACTCTTGCTTCCCATGCTGGAGTGAAATAGTGTAATCTGGGCTCACTGCAACTTCCGCCTCCCAAGTTCAAGTGATTTTCCTAGTTCAGCCTTCTGAGTAGCTGGGATTACTGGTGCCCACTACCACACCCAGCTAATTTTTTGTATTTTCAGTAGAGACAGGATTTCACCATGTTGGCTAGGCTGGTTTCGAACTCCTGACCTCAGGTGATCTACCTGCCTTGGTCTCCCAAAATGCTGGGATTACAGGCATGAGCCACTGCGCCTGGCCGGCTTTACTTTTAATATTCAATTTATTTCCCACAATTTATTATTCAATTTATTGTGTCTTTGCTCATGCTACTTTTTTTCTCAAAATTGCTAAGGATGTTTCTGGCACATGGTCCATCTACCTACCTCATAACCCTGACAAAAGTGTTACAGTGCTAAGAACTCAAGAACCAATGTCTCAGGATCCAGTTGCACCATTTTTATATCACGCATCATACTGGTTATTGATATGTTTTTACTGTTTTGTATTTTCTGGATGGATAGAAGCTTTATCATCAAAATGGAGCTGTTTAAACTGAAGCGCGCACACACACGCACATGCACACACACACACACGCAAAAAAAAAAAAAAAAAAAAAAAAGAAAGAATCCCGCATCTATTAATTCAGATGTCATTAAGGAATTTTGAAGGGCTGTGTCACACAGAAGTTTCTGTTTCATTACCATTTCAATTTTCAGAGAAATGGAATGAATGGCATATGAAAAACAAACTCACAAAACTATCTAAGAATATCAGTTGCTGTGGCCAAAGCTTTGCTGTTATTTCTCATGGTCATTTAGTGAAGTCCAAAAGGAATTCATATACTATCCCCACGAGTTCAGCACTCAGTGTTCCTGGTCCGGATCACACCCCTGTCCTTGATTCTGTTCTATTACAGGTTGATATGACCAGATACTGTAAAGATTTAATGCTGTAAACCAAATTTATGACTAATAGCTATAGATGGCTTTTCTAATAAATAAACTACAAGAACCTCTGCATGAGCTTCTGGAGTCCTTGTTTACTGGAAACAATACCAATATAAGACTGGTTTTGAAACCTCACTGGAAAGGATTTAAATTTTAATTACGATTGAATACTAACAAAGCATTTAAGTAATAAGGCATAGATCCCCAGATCCACATTTCCAAACTCCCAATACATCATATTACCATAATCTGAACACATTTACACTTGGAGATCTAAAGCAGGATTCTCTGGAAGTAGACAACATTATAAAGGAGATACTTTTTTTTTCTTTTTTTTTCTCCAAGAAACTCAAAGAACAAACTTCCAGAACGAAGTGATGTCCACCCAAGATTCCCAAAGACCCACAAATGCCATAAGTCACCAAATGTCTCATGCTTCTTGCCTTTCTTCTTTCTCTCTATCCATTCTCTTACTCTGCTAAGCTATTAATGGATTAGAGTGGGTAGTTTGAGACAACTGACTCAGGAGTTGAGGTAGGTTTGGTTTTCTTATCGATATGGTTACCTTCTTCACACCAGAGCTTAAAGTTCCTCTAGAGTGACTTCAGAGTCTAGGAAGGACACTTTGACATTAGCCATGTCACCATTTCCCCAAGTCTGAACACTGAACTGCAGAGAGAGATACTGTGTGTGAGGATAGTGAAATGAGCACTTCACTTCACTGAAGAATTCTGAACCAGACCAGACCCCAGGAACTCAGGCTTCAAAACAGCCTCTGCAAACCCAGACCCCAAGACCTCCCCAATGCCAAGAACCTTGTCCTTAGGATGGGGGAAGTTGATGAAGGACTTTCACAATGTTTCTACTACATCTTCAGCTTTAAGCCCAACCTGTCTGCGCATTCCCTATCGTCTCTTTCTTTCTCGTTCTTCATTTGGAAACCATTCTTTGCACATTGCTCAGTGCCTGCTATCCTGTTCCTATGGGGAGATAGAAGTTTCTCTCTCTTTTCTCTTGGCCCTGCTTTGCTGTGTCTTAGGAAGTGGGCTTTCTTCATGTTACTTCATCTTGTCTAGTATTAAGAGACTTCTAATAACATTGGAATTGAATCCTGGGCCCAGGACCATTTCCGATCCCTTTCCTAGGAGGAGGTCTTTTTGTTTGTTTGTTTTGTGTTTTTCCCCCCTCCCTCAGCAGCAGTTGGTCTTCACCTGTGTCGTCCTTGTGGTGATTGTTTAATACCCTTCCTCCAGTAACTTAATGATTTTATTCACTAGGGAAGAAAGGTGTGAGCGGGACTCATTTTTAGTTTGTTATACTTTATATTATTTAAAAAATTAGTTGACAAATAATTGTATTTATAAAATATAATGTAAAATTTTGATATCTGTCTACTTCGCAGAATGATTAAAGCAAGTACATTAATATATCCATCACTTCACTTACTTGTCGTGTGCATGTGTGCATGAGTGTGTGTATTGAACATTTAAAATCTACTGTTAACAATTTTGAACTGACAATACATTACTGTTAACTACGGTCATGATGCTGTGCAATAGATCAATAAAACTTATTCTTTCTCTCTAACTGGAACTTTTTACTATTTGATCAATATATTCTCTTTCCTTGTGTTCTCTCCCCCAATCCCCTGACCCTGGTAACCAACATTCTACTCTCTGCTTCTATGAGTTTGATTTTTTTATATCCCACATATAAGCAAGATCATGCAATATTTGTTTTTCTGTGCCTGGTTTATTTCACTTAAGATGATGTCCTCCAGGTCATCCATGTTGTCACTGAGCGGGACTTTGTACCTTTTTCCCTCTTAGCAACTGCTTCTCTCCTCCAAGCCTGCCCCACCTACTGAAGCTTTTTTTAATCTCCCAATCTGTCCCCAAACATTTTCTGAGCTGCCACTGGACTTCCATCTATAAAAGATTCTGTGTGCACTTACCTTGTATCAGTGGTTGTCAAGAATATATACTTTGAAATGACCTGTCTTTGAGATCACTGATTTCTGTTTCTGGTTGATCAAGTCTGCTCTTGAAGCTCTCTATGGAATTCTTCAGTTCAGTACTTTATTCTTCCTCTCCAGAATTTCTGTTTGGTTCTTTTTTATGGTGTCTCGTTCTTGAACTTCTAATTTTGTTCATGTATTGTTTTCTTGATTTTTTTAATTTTTATTTTTGTGTTATCTGGTAGCTCATTGAACATCTTTAAACTGTTTATTTTTAATTCTTCATAAGGCAGTCTGTAGCGCTATGAGTCATTTCTATAGAGTCAGTTAGTAGTGATTCATTTTATTCCTTTGGTTGTCAAGTTACCCTGATTAGTCGTGGTCTTTTTAGCCTTACATTGACGTCTGTGTTTGAAGGAGTGGGCATCCCTTCCAGTCTTTACATACTGGCTTTGGCAGGAAGAGTCAAAGAGCCCATCCGGAGATTCTGAGTGTACCAGCTAGTAGGGTCCATGGTTGGGTTTGCTGCTGGAGTTCTGAAGTAGACTGGCCTTGTGCCTGGATTAGCAAGCAGGCTGGCCCAGCACTAAGTTTTGTGAGTGCAGACCTGGAGCTTAAGTCCAAGGGGGCTGGCCCAGGTGTTGGGATCCACTGGGGCAGGCCTAGTGACTTGGTCTGTGCAGGCATGCCTGGAGCTGGGTTTACGGAACCTGAATCTAGGCAGGCCTAGAGTCTGGTTCCACAGTGGGTAGACTGAAGTCTGGGTTCTTGGGTGCTAACTCATCTCCGGGACAGGCCTCGAGCCTGAGTCAGCTGGGACCAGCCTGTTACTGGGATGTACCTGGTGCTTGGGTATGAAGGGATGGGCCTACACCTGGGCCAGGTAGCATCAGGCTACTTGGCTGCAGAGTCCCCTGAGGTAGGCCCAGTTTCTGGGTCAGTCGGTGAGGGGTACTTGGAGCCTGGGTCCTTAGGGGCCAGCCCAGCACTGGGGTCTATTGGAACAGGCCTGAATTCTAGGTCTATTAGAGTCTAGGGCCACAGGAGCCAGCCTAGAGCCCGGGGCTGTATGGGCTGTCCTGGCTCTGGGGTGGTCCTGCAGCCTGGCTTTACAGAGACCAGTCTAGCACTGGGGTCTACTTGGGTGGGTATACTGCCTGGATCTCCTGGGGAAAGCCTGAAGCCTGGGTCTGAGGTTGTCAACCTGGCATGAGGGAAGGTCTGGGGTCTGGATTTGCAGGGGCTATTCTGGCGCCTGTGTTCTTGGGGGCTGGCTGGTGGGCACAGGCCTGGTTCTGGGGTCTTTGGTGAAGTCAGGTGCTCATTTAGTTTGCCTTCTCCCATTAGAAGGTATCTCTCTCTGGGGTGCACTGCTCAGGCTTGAGGGAATGGTGACATGGGTTTGTCAAAGCATTCTTCCTATACTCTTCAATGCATCTTTTGTTATTTCTGTGCTAGGCCCAGATACTCTAATCTGTCACATTGGTTCCTTAGCATTTGTGAAAATGTTTTCATAAATAGATTGTTGTTCAAATTGATGGTTTTATGCAAGAACGAGTGCTGGAAATTCTTATTTTGCCATCAGGCTGATGTCATGCTTTATAAATCACATTTCTAAACCTAATTATATATGTAATATACATATATTTATAATACAATTAATCCCAGCACTTTGGGAGCCCGAGATGGGCAGATCACGAGGTCAGGAGATCGAGACCATCCTGGCTAACACAGTGAAACCCCGTCTCTACTAAAAAATACAAAAAAGTAGCCGGACGAGGTGGCGGGCGCCTGTAGTCCCTGCTATTTGGGAGGCTGAGGAAGGAGAATGGCGTAAAACCCAGGAGGCGGAGCTTGCAGTGAGCTGAGATCCGGCCACTGCACTCCAGCCTGGGCGACAGAGCGAGACTCCATCTCAAAAAAAAAAAAAAAGAAGAAGAAGAAGACGACGCAATTTGATTAGCATAATATGAAATATTCTATAGATTTACGTAAATTTTCTTTGGACTAGTGTGAGAAAAGTTTTTAAGAGTATAGCCTTAGGCAGTGTTACTGAAAAGGGCTAGGGATTAATGAGAAGAGCGAAGATATAGAAAGATGCCGGAGTAACAATTCTTGAGAAATGGAGGATAGAGAGAATTTCAAAAAGGAAATATTTTTAATTACTTAATACATAACAAGTTTGCCTACAGCCCATTGTAGAGGCTAAGGCAACCACTGAAGCATATTTTATTTAATTTAAAATATAGTGCACAGACTGAACTATCTATAGTATTTGGATCTTTATGTGTGAGAATTATTGTTTGTAAACATGTTTTTATCTTCCAAATCTTTCTTGAGCTGTTTTTAATATAGTTTTAGCATCCCAAGCCTGAAAATCCAAAGTTTCAAATGATCTGAAATTCAAAACTTTTTAAGCACTGACATGACACTTAAAAAAATACTCATTGGAGCATTTCAGATTTTGGATTTTTGGATTTGGGGTGCAGAAGCAGTAGGTATTACGTAAATATTTAAAAATCTGAAAAATATGAAATCTTAAATCCTTCTGATCCTAAGCATTTTGGATAAGGGATACTCAACTTACATTTAGTGAAGATGTGAGTCTAATAAATAGATAAGAGAACGACTTGTTTTTATCCCCTTGGTCAACACTAATTTTTTTTAGAATAAAGTTTTGATTTATAAATTTAAATTGTTTTACATTGGCCATTTTATGTTATTTTTAAATAATGCAAATCATATTTTGGATTTGACTTAATGATTACACAGCAATCTTTAGTGAATCCTATCTTTTTCCTCTACTCTTAAATAATGCTCCTCTTTTTTCAGTCAAATGAATTTTTTTGGTATAATTTGGGGTATATCCACCTTATTAAAATTTTTATTGAATCAGGACTAAGTGTATATTAATTTTCTTCACGGGTTTATTTATTGAGTTTATAACAAAATTTCCACCCATAGTGATCTTTTCACAATTGTAGCTTTTTTATTCTTTATAATTTTCACCTAAATCATCTTTGTATGAATACTATTATAATAAATATACAATTTTGTTATTGTTAGTTGTAAATTATTATTAATTTGAGCTTCTGTTTATTGTCTTTATGTTTGGTTTGCTGGTTCCCTTTTTAGCTAACAAATAAGATTTCTCTAAGAATTTCAGAAATAATTCAATTTGTAATCCCAAAGTTTTATAAAGGTTACTTTCATAGAGTATCTTCTTTAGGAGGATATTTAGGAGAAATATGTCAAGAGTCTGTACTACCAAGAATGATTATGCTTATTTGTGCAACTGGCTTCTCTTGTACCTTATTGGGGTGCATTAATTTATGCATGTAACCATGTTTGCTTTTACACTGGCTGCTAAGAATTGTGGGACAATAGTTATGACCCATGTGGTTAATATACTTGACTTTTAAAGCTGTAGATTTGTAATATTTTTTGAAAAGCTGATAAAAACTTGGAGATGACTCTTTCTGTTTATCAACTTTTCAAATTACTTCTCAAATTACTGATCAGAGAAAGTTCGATTTTGACTCTGATGACAGTTAAATAACACTGAAAAGAACTTTTTAATATTTGCTTAGTGCATAAATGCAAAAGTCAAAAGCAGCATACATTTGTTTTGGTTCATATATAAAACATCAGAATATTTAAAAATTCTGTGTTTCTTAAGCTTTTAATTATAAAAACAGTTATAAATCTTGAAGACTTATATTAGAATAGATTCCAGAAAGATGAGCTCAATAATTTATTTTTTATTAGTGGTTTTCAAATAACCCAGGGTTAAACTAAGAGAAAATTGATTAAAGAAATCTTGCATAATTAAGCAAGCCTTTTAATTACCTTTCTTTGTCAGTCATATATCACATATGCATTTTTACTTTTGAAATTATGGTCAAACCATGTTTGTCTTGTTTGCATCGTCTCATTAGTGCCTAGCACAGTGCTTGGCTGTGGCTTGTGTTCAATCAATAATTAATTAAGAACAAATCTTATTACACACTTCTCAGACAGAAAACTATTTTAAATCTCTTTAGATTACCAATATATTGGACCTTGGTTTGAGGGAAGAGGGGTGGTTGGCCAGATTGTTGCTGTTCTTGTTGTTATTTGACTAGTTAACTCCTGTCTCAATTCTGCCTTGGACCTTTTATTTACCCAGCTAAGATTAGAAATCATTAGAGGATCACTAAGCCAATACTCGGGATTCATACTTTCAAAACATTATTTTAGGGCTCTCTACTAGCAATAGCACATAGCCTGCTTTATCATAATTTTTTTTTTTCTGTTTGAATCAGTAGCTACATTTTGGTAATCATCTTTTTAGCGTTCTTAAAAACAATTTTTACTTCTGTGTTCTAAAAGCACTTCAAATACTACAATTCTAAATAATTTGGGATCTACTTCAACATTTCATTAGATGTGATGAAGTCTGGACAATCAATCAATCAATCCTTCTTGTATCTTCCAGTGACCCTATGTGACTGCTTTTTTTTTTCAAGATTAATCAATCTTTCAATTGATAATAAATATATTTTTCTTCCTAAGACTTTTAACCTTAACATCTGGGCTGATACATATTCATGATTATGTAAGGAGTCATACTGGAGGACATATTCATGGTACCCTTGAAAACTGGATCTCTATATCTAAAGCTTATTTCTTTTATCAGTATAATCAAACAATTTCATGTAGGTTATAAATTACTATCGCAGTGCTTACATTTTTGTCTGGGAATTCAAGAGTTGCTCAGGCAGAAAGGGAAAACATAGGTTGTTATATTCAAAGGGCATGAAGAGTATGATTTTACTACATGATGATTCCATGATTGTTCTACTCCGAATTATCTTATTTTCCTATTTTTCTAGTTGTATACTTTTTATGGCTTTTTACTCTTATTATAAAGCCATCATAGTAAATGTAAAAAGCAAACACTGTTCTGAAAGAATTTTGTGAATAACTCATTCCGGCTTTCATGCTTTTATTTTTTCTTTGCTGCAAATGTTATAAATAACATAATTTAGTTTTTTTTTTAAAGCTTCAAGCAATCAGTAAATGTTTTTTAAAAGAAAAAATATCACTTCTAAAATTCTGGAATTGTTTGATCTTGGGATTCTAAAGCTTTATATAAAAGATCTTTTAAAATACTTCTCAGCGAATTCTGCCAATAGACAATTATACTTAGTGTTGGACAGTGATCACATACAAACACACACAGAGAATTTTATGCCTTAATGGCAAGTTCCCAATTCCCACCATTGCCCCGGCCCTGTACCTTCTTAAATACTCATTTATGTTAGCTGTTCTGCCACATCTACATTTAAGCATAGACCTTTGTTCTAAATTAAAACAGAATATAAATATTTAAATTAGTATATACATGAGCAAGGATACTTTCAGTGAATCTTCAAGTGAACTTTAATGTAAAGGTGGCCTAATACTCCTGATGAGTTATTTTTTCTAAATTTATTATTATAAATATAGAGGTATATTGAATACATGTCTTTCTTAGCCCTCTCCCTGCCAAAAGGAAAACAAAAATAAATCAACAAATCCATAAACAAACCATTTTGAAGTCCCAATTTCCTTACTTAATTTTTTCTACTATTTAAGAGAAGTGATTTACTTTTTAAAATGTTGTATCAAGGAAATAAACTAAAAATTTAATCAAAACAAACAACAAAATTCCAACAGCAGAACCCACAAAAAATTCTACAATTACTAAGCCTGAAAAATTAGGAGGAATGGTAAATACTATTTTTTAAATCTGCCAACAAAATAGAAAATTTGTGATAGGCACATACAGAGAATATGTAATTAAAAAAAAAAAAAAAAACAGTCAGGGCGTGGTGGCTCACACCTGTAATCCTAGAACTTTGGGAGGCCAAGGTGGGTGGATTGCCTGAGCTCAGAAGTTCGAGACTAGCCTGGGCAACACAGTGAAACCCCATCTCTACTAAAATACAAAAAAATTAGTCAGACATGGTGGCATGCACCTATAATCCCAACTACTCGGGAGGCTGAGGCAGAAGAATCGCTTGAACCCAGGAGGCAGAGGTTGCAGTGAGCCAAGATCGTGTCACTGCACTCCAGCATGGGTGACAGAGTGAGACTTTGTCTCAAAAACAACAACAACAACAACAACAACAAACTTCCCTCTTTTGCTGAGTACGGTAATATAGAAATTCATGGGGAAAATGTCTTTTATTGTGAAAAGTAAGTGTTCAATGACATAACCAAGTATTATACAACACAATTATGTAGGATTCTAAACTCAACTACAAATTTCTTTTTTCACATCAAACAAAATATCTCCAGATGGCGGTAGTACAGAAGATTTCCATATGGGTATTGTGCATTATTTAAATCTGATTTTTATCCTGCTCACTGGAGCTGTAGATGGTGGTAGAATTAAATTTTGACAGGGACCTCCAGCTACCCGTTAGCCTCAATCCAAACCTGAAAACTCTGTACCACACAGGGGACTCTAATTTCTATAATCTCAATTTCATTTGTTTCTAGGTGCACAACCTCTTTGAATATCCTCTTTTAAATATACCTATGCTGTTTGTATAAATGTAGCCAAGACAAATTAAGGCAATTTCATATTATGAAGATTATAATACTAGACTCAGACCAAAGACAAAATTGTAAGGATTTTGATGGCAGGTTCATGTTTTATACCTATTGGTAATCCCCCACACACATAATTTTTTATCAATTAATTTATCTAAGGAAAAGTCATAGAGCGATTCTCAAAAAAGAAATTGAATGAATCATGCTCTTCTTTTTATATATTTTTGTGATTCTGTGAAGAATCACATTCATGAGATGGTATGTATTTGTTAGAGATGACTTCTTTTTCCATAAGTCATTAATTATGTCACAACCAAGCTAGCTGCCCAGGTGAAAAAATGGGATACAATTTTGGTCTCTTTCTTCCAATTTCAAATAAGTCAAATCTCCATTACAAAGTTATTCACAAATCTAACCCATGTACTCCATCCTCACTGTCATTATATGTGCCTGGGACTTATTTCTTCCTGGAATTGTTGAGCCACGCTTTTTATTTTTCCCCCCATCTATGCTCTACATTGCCATGAAAGTGATAACGTAAAAACACATGTGATTATGTAACTATCTGCTGAAAAACCATTGAGGGCTATCTACTTGTTTCATACAGTATGTAGTCTAAGGCTCTTAGAATGGTATAAAAGGCCCTGGGCTATTTTGGCGTTACTTGTTTCTCAGTCTTATTGCCTGCCAGATGTCTTCTTATGTCCAAATTATTCTGTCTGCCTGAAATGCCCTCCTTTAATTTCTTTATTTGACATGCTTCTCTCTATCCTTCAAAACTCAACTCCAGGTCACCTCTTTTGAAATCTTTCCTTGACAGTCTTATTCTGAAATATGTGTGTCTCTCCTTTATTCCAATTATATATTTTGCTATCTTTCCAGGAAGAACCGACTTAAAATTCTCTATTAAACTCTCGAGCACTATTAAAGGAAGATCCTTATGTATGTATTTGTCCTGTTAACCTGCATAATGCCTGTATTGCAGGAGGTGATTAAAAGTAAGTAAATGAATTTATTTTCTATTCATGGTATGTGTGATAGTTAATTTGGGTTTCAACATGACTGTGTTAAAATATATAAATATAGCTGGTAAAGCATTATTTCTAGGTATATCTGTGAGGGAGTTTGTGAAAGATATTGGACTTTGAATCAGTGCACTGAATAAGAAAGATCCACCTCCAGTGTGGGCAGGGACCACCCAATTAGCTGAAGATTGGGTAGAACTAAAGCACAGAGGAAAGGTACATTGCATTCTCTTTTCTGGAAAAGGGAGACACTACCCTTGGATATCAAAAATCTAGGTTCTTTAGTCTTTGGGCTCTGGGACTTGCACCAAGATCTCCCCCATCTCCAAATCTCCACTTCTACCCAGGTTCTCAGGCCTTTGGCCTTGGACTGAGAGTTCTACCATTGGGTCTCCCCCACTGAAGGTTCTTAAGCCTTCTGACTTGGACTGAGTCATGCTACTGGCTTCCCTGTATCTTTAGCTTCCCAAAGACCCACTGTGAGATTTCTTAGCCTCCATAATCACATGAGTGAATTCCTCTAACAAGTCTTCTAATAAATTCCTTCTCATGTATCTTTCTTTCTCTTTCTCTCACAAATATATATATATATATATTTGTGTGTGTATGTATATATATATTTGTGTATGTATATATATATATTTGTGTGTATATATGTGTGTAAAATATATTTTATGTGTAAAATATATATGTGTGTAAATATATATATATTTGTATATATATAAGATATATATTTCCTATCGGTTTTGTCGCTAGAGAATCCTAATACAGTGCATAATGCCTTAGTGGCACAGACATAATTAGGAAAGGGAGACAATTACATAATCAAATATAAACCAATATGATTTTTGTAACATAAGTTTTTCTCCTTATTTTTGAATAAAAAATTGAACCTTAGTACACAGCATAACATAATACAACTGTGAATCTCAATTCCCTGAGTGTGAAACTGCCCTCAATTTCCAGTAGTTCTTCTGTAAAGGTAATTTTTTAAGAAAGTATTTATTGTACAGGCTTATCTAAAGTATTAAATACATAATATACATGAAGTTGACTATCTAGCATATAGCATACAGTACAGCTATATTGTCTGTGTTCAAAAACCTGGACAAGTGAGTGTGATTCTCCATATTTGAATTTCAGCTGAGCTTGATTAATCTCTAATTTTGTAACCTTTGGGAGGTTAATCTCAGTATTCAAATTAGAAAATAATAAGGTTATTATGAATATTAAATAAAATTTTCTATTTGAAGTGTCTGGCACATTGCAAGCATTCAATAAACATTAACTAGTGTCAATATTATTAGAGTAGGTACTTAATAAATATTTCCTGAGTTTTTCTTCCCACTCACGCCTCAGTATGACTATGAAAAGTATTTAGGTAGGTGTTCTGATAGCAGCTACTATGGGAGATCATTAAGAGTTTTAGTGTTAGGAATTTTAGCATAGAAAAACAATTAGAAGAACATTTTCAGATATTAAAGAGTGATAAAAATTGTTCATGTTTCAAGTAATTTTTTTTTTCTTCTCATTGGTTATTACATTCTGAAAAGCATAGTTTTGATAACTGTTTTCAAAGATTGGACAGGAGCATTCAGTTGAAATTGAGGACACCCTGGGATTTATTTATGAGCACTAGTGTCCTTCAAGTATTGATAATGATGTCTCATGGCTTCAAACCTCCTGTCACTGTGATCTTAATCCTTCACAAATCTCCTCTATTAATAATAAGGAAAATTGTATTTTTCATCTCAAGATGCAGTTATTGCTGAAGTCATCTGTTCCTTTTCTATTTTCTAATTGTGTGACTATCTTAGCCAAGTTTTAATATATATTACTTTTTATTTTGAAGGATAAAGAATGGGTTTTTATTGTGAGATATCAACAGTGACACACCACATTAAACATTAAAGCATGGAAACTGAAAATGCCTGCAATAAACCGTTGCTGTCATAGCACCATTGTACTTGCTTTAACTTATTTTCTGTGTTAACCTAAGATTGAATAACCAGTTGAGACTTTCTACTTATTCTAAAATAGTTACAATTTCAGGACAATTTTAATGAGGTTTTTTAAAAAAAAATCTTTAAGATTATCTGCTTTTATTTCTGGAAGATGCAAGCATATAACCAGTTGTGCCTTATTTGAGTAGTAGATGAAACTTGGTAAGTTTATTTCAATCATGAGTAAATTAACAAAGTAGTAATAACTCTATTTATAAAGAAGTAAATATTTTATTTGAAATACTGGCAAAAAATTTCAAAATTCTAAAATCAGAAGTTTTACTTTACCACTAACAAACTTCTGAATACATCCTTCTCTGGCTTTTGCACTATGCACTGTCCTCCTCCCTTTTTTTTTTTTTTTTTTTTGGCGGAGTCTCGCTCTGTCACCCAGACTAGAGTACAGTGGCAGGATCTGTGCTTACTGCAAGCTCCACCTCCTGGGTTCATGCCATTCTCCTGCCTCAGCCTCTGCAGTAGCTGGGACTACAGGCGCCGGCCACTACACCTGGCTAATTTTTTTTGTAGTTTTAGTAGAGATGCGGTTTCACCATGTTAGCCAGGATGGTCTTGATCTCCTGACCTCGTGATCCACCCACCTCAGCCTCCCAAAGTGCTGGGATTACAGGCGTGCCTCCTCCCATTTTTAAACAGCACAAACCCTCACATTACTCCTAATTAATTCCAATACATAACAAATTTTAACAAGTTGCATAGAAATAATATTTTAAAACCTGTAAGTGGTGTAGGCTCTAACTAGATACAGAAAAAGTGTTAAATATTTTATTAGTAATGCTTATATATGCTCATGGGATTTAGTTCTTCCTAGTGCTCTTAGTTCTTTGTTTTGTGGTATAAACACAACACCTTTCTCTGTTTTTTATATTGCATTCTGTTATGGTTTGGCTGTGTCACCAACCAAATCTCATCTTGAATTGTACTCCCATAATTCCCACGTGTTGTGGGAGGTGCCTGGTGGGAGATAGTTTGAATCATGGGGGCAATATACTGTATACTGTTCTCATGGTAGTGAATAAGTCTCACGAGATCTGACAGTTTTATCAGGGGGTTCTGCTTGTGCATCTTCCTTACTTTCTCTTGCTGCTGCCATGTTAGAAGTACCTTTTGCCTCCTGCCATGATTCTGAGGCCTCCCCAGACATGTGGAACTGTAAGTCCAATTAAACCTCTTTTTCTTCCCAGTCTCGGCTGTGTCTTTATTAGCAGCATGAAAATGGACTCATACACATTCCAACTTTAAACTAATGGTATGGTTTTAGCTTTATTTATCTACTCCTAACTCTCCTATGATCTAGTTCCAAAATCTGTCACTTAGTCTCCTTAGTGACTCTAAGCTGCACAAGGGAAAGGGCATGTCTGTTCTTTATATGTTTAGAATGTTTCTGTTATAGGGCTGCACTCTTCACTCCAAAATGATATAACTTGAATTTAGAACCAGTTAAATCTTTTCTCTTTCAAACAATTTTAAAATGGGATCTATCAATCTCGGATTACATATTTGCAACAAAAATGTACCATTTCAAATATGCACTGTAGAAAGATGCTTAGTCTATCATTCAGTGTTCTGACTTTAACCCGTGTTTTAATTTTGTTTCACACAGTAACTTTTTTTAGAATATAAGGAAACAAGAGTGTTTTTTGTTTTTGTTTTTGTTTTAATTCTCTAAGAATTCTCTCATTTGCAATTTATATGTCTTTGTCCTTTCTCTGAGCAGGCTTCCTACTTTATTTCATTAATAGAAATCTGATAGATCTATCCTGTCTTCTCTCAAATCCTATCTTTTTTCTTAAGTCTTGCTCATTTTCCCTGCCACCTAAGGTCTCTATGTGAAGCCCCATAGCAGTCAGGACCTATCTTATAGAACATAGAATAAAATCTCATTGAAGGCAAAGATCTCATTTAATTATCCAGTACTAGCACTCTGCTTATTATATAACAAGCTGGAAAAGTGCTTGTTAAAATGAAATAAAAAGCTGTTAAAGTCAATGCTTGATTTCAGTTATGGGCTATTTTACTATCATTTGCAAGCTATTAGTTCTCTATTTCATGTTTATAGTCAATCTCATGCTAATAGAAGAGAGACAAATATTAAAAATAGGGTAATTGCTCTACACATACATAACAAATATTTTAGGTTCTTGGAAAAGCACAGTGAAATATATGGGACACTTTTTTTTTGTATTTTTAAGATTACTATGCCTTGGATAATCAACTGCCACAGGTGTTTCCTTTTCCTATGTGGATTATTTAAATTAAATACATTAAAAATAGTAATTTTCCTTGTGCTATGTTATTTATTTAGAGTTAAATAAGTATAAAAAACGGTTATAATAATAGAATTACACTTAGTGGATTTCCCTAACCTGGGTTGCAAATGTCACAACAATTAACAAAATTGTAAAATTTAGTGATTTTTAATGTAAAATGCAACTAATCATCTTCCAACCAGGTTGTTCATGATTATAGATGTGCCAGTCACAAAGGTGCTCTGCTCAGATATCTCATCAAGAAAACACTTGTCAATTAGCTTCAAGGAGTGTAGTTAGCTGATAACCTTCAGCTATTAATGACATCGGGGGCAACCAAATAAGGCCCTGCTTTGCCTCCTGCCTGATTGTTTTCAACAAGGCCAAGAAAACTAGCATTCCCAAATCTCTAAAAAGGTACAACACATAGCCATACTTGCAGTTTCTTAGCTGAGGCCATGCTGTTCCCTGACAAACCGAAGTAATAATTGAGTACATCACGAGTACTGGGACCTAAATATTGCTGTCTACCACACAGCCTTTTTGCCACTTAGTCTTTGCCTTAATGTAAGCTTGTCCAACCTGGGGTGCACAGGCCACATGTGGCCCAGGGTGGCTTTGAATGCGGCCCAATGCAAATTCATAAACTTTCTTAAAACATTATGAGAATATTTTTGCAACATTTTTTAGCTTCTCAGTTATCATTACTGTTAGTTTATTTTATGTGTGACTGAAGACAACTTTTCTTCCAGTATGGCCCAGGAAAGCCAAAAGATTGGATACTCCTGCCTTAAAGCTTTCCACTTGGTTGGCGAAGACACATTTGCATCACAATCTTATCCTACCAAATCCTGCTTAATCCTTTCTTCATTTTTATAGGCATAACCCTACAATAGACCTCTTGCATTCAAAATTTTGTATTTGCATCTCCTTTTTTGGAGACTTTAACAAAATATTGTCACAAGTGGGGTTTGGGAAGTGCATTACTCTTTGCTTTACTGACAACAAGAACATCATGGGTTTTGTGAGACGTGGATAATCCTTAACACAATGCGGTGAGTCAGTTGCTATAATTCTCACTGATAGTGACTTAGTGACTTGAGGAATGCTTCAGTGGAGGTTAATAACCTTGTCCTTGTGTTGAACTAAAAGTCTGAAAAATGTAGGGGGAATTATGTATGCCAGAACAATGGAATTAACTGGTTGTTATTAAGTAGGATTGATGCTTGATGGAGGAATAATAAAAAGTTCAGGGAAATTTTTTGAAAAGCAAAAAACTAACAGTAATGACCTAAGAACCTGTTTGGTAGTTCATAAAGTTGCCCTTACTGATTATGGTAGGAAGGCATATGAAGGTTACTTAAGTTAAGCTCAGGATTTAATAATTAAGACAATTCAACTTAACTGAAGCAAGTTGGTTATACCAGTATTGTTTGGAAAAACTGGAACCCCTCAAACACAGGATGGAGACATAAAGATACGTACCCTAGGGATTTTGACTTTCAGACTCTTCTGATTCTCAAAAACTGAAGAGAGGTAGCCTCCCTGTTAAAAGATAGGACTCTCCAGAGCCTAAGCCAACATCATTCTCTAGGAGACACCCGAGAGGGTTCTCCTATCAAGTCCATAGGAAACCCCATCAACCTCACCTTGTCTCTTGGCTGCCAGAAGTATAACTATGATTCAGTGCCAGCAAAACTCAACCAGGAATATCCAGGCTATGTTGAAGATGCTTGATCAAGAGAGCTGGAATACAGGATTAGATAAGGAGAATATTTACATGAGCTCACACACTTGAGACACAGAATTTAATATCCGATAAGTATCCTAGAGCACTATGCAAATTCTTCATGAGAGTGGCTTCCAGAAACCTGGAGAAAGTGTGACCTATGCTCAATGAAGTTGAAATGCCAGTAGTGCAACCACAAATGGCAAAGGAAGGAATTAAAGGCTCAGGGAGTTGGGCATGCTGAAATGGATACATTTTTTGAGGCTAGAAGACTCAACAAAAGATGATGTAGCATAGGATGATAACAAGTAACACTGTTCACCAAGACTATTAGACATGTGCTGATGAGATGAGCACTAAAGAGTTCTAAGGTTGCTCTCCTCTGCAAGCCAGAACTGATGGTAGAAAAGGCTGTCAATGAACTTGGATAATTGATAGCACTGTGAGTTATGACCCCAAAGCCATAGGGGGTCAGGTTGTAACACATAATTACCAGAAAGGCTTTTAGTGCTCTTCAAGTCAAAGTGGCAGCCAAAGGGAAACGACCTGAAGAGCTTCAACAGTACCACTATCTTGGGACTTACAGAGACTTCATCCAAAGGCATAGGATTCCATAAAATAGCATCAAGATAGGGACCGGTTTTAAAACAGTGGAAGCATGGGAGCAGGCCTACAACCATAGAATTCACTGGTTTTCTCTCATATTTTACCATCCAGAAGAAAGTGTCCTAAGAGAGCATTGGAATGGCCTGCTGCAGGTGCAGCTGAAGTGCCTTCTTAAAGGCCATATGCTCCAGGATAACATTACACATGGAATCAGAGAACTCTGTATGATCCTGTGTACCTGGTAGGAAGAATGCATGAGTCTGAGACCAAGGAATAGAAGAACAAGTGCTTCACTTACTAATTATTCTCCATGATAACTGAAGGACTTATGCTTCCTATCCTTACACCTCTGAGATCTGCAGGATTAGCCTCCAGTCCCAAAATGGAGCCTTTCAAATGACATACAAGAGATCTATTGAGTTATAAGCTATGGCTGCCATCTAAGTAGTTTTGTCTTCTTATGTTCAGGATTCTACAGGCAAGAGGGAGGGTCACAATCTAATACAGAATAATTTAACCTGATTAGCAGAAAGAGGTGGAACTGTCATTAAACAACTGGGAGAAGAAAGGCTTTAAGTGAAACTCAGATCATCCCCTTGGGAACTAACCCGCTCCTATATTAATGACATTATTCCATTCCCTTCCTGTCTCAGTTCATTTTCTCTTCCCAAAGCATAATACCTTGAAATGAGTAATTTTTAAAGAAAATACATTTCTTTCTCATAGTTCTGGATGCTGAGAAGTCTAAGAGAATGGTGCTGGCATCTGGTGAGAGTCTTCCTGCAATGGCATATCATGCAAATAAGCAGAAGGGCAAAAAAGCACTTGTGACAGAGAGCTCACTTTTATAAGTAAATCACTCCTCCAGTAACTAACCCACTCCCATTATAATGGCATTAATCTATTCATAAGTTTGGAGTTCCCATGACTTCGCACTTGTTAAAGGCACCACTTTTTAATCCTGTTATATTGGCAATTAGGTTTCTAACACATGCACTCTTGTGGGACACATTTAAACCACAGTGTTACATCCCTATCTTCCAAAATTTGTGTCCTTCTCACATGCAAAATGTAGTAATTCTATCCCAAATAGTCTCAAAGGTCTTAAATTACTCCAGCATCAACTTAAAAGTCCCAGTCTCATCTAAATTAGATAGAGGTGAGACTCAAGGCATGATTCACCCTGAGGCACATTCCTTCAGCTGTGAGCCTGTGAAATCACAACAAATTATCTACTTCCATATGCAATGGTAGAACAAGCATAGAATAGACATTCTCATTCCAAAAGGGAGAAATAGGCAAGAAAAGAAGGGTAACTGGCTCTAAGTTTTAAAGCTACAGAATAATCTCCTTTGACTCCATATCTTGCATCCCAGACACACTGGGGTGAGAGTTGGGTCACCAAGGCTTTAGGCAGCCTCATTCTTAGGCTTTGCTGGGCTCAGCCCACACAACAGCTCTAATGGGCTGGATGTTTTAGGGGTTCAGTCAGGATGGTGGAAGAAATAAACACAAACATTCTTGGAAGGCCAGAAGGTTTTTGTAAAAGCCTGAGGATAGAGTTATGGCTGAAGGCAGCCCAATCCTCTTTGAGCTATAGCAAGGGTAATTTGACATAGGAATGTAGAGGAGTGTATCTAAATAGCTTGTTTACTCATGTCGTTCTAAGACTACCCTTTGACCATCTGTGGGTGCATGATTGCTCTCTACTTGGGGAGTCAGCAATGGTAATTACCTTCTAGTGGTGTTTACTTGAGACCTTTTTCATTTAATGTGTTCTGAATAAATGCCAGCTCAGACCCCTAGCTGCTCTTTCACTAAATATTGGTGTCTGGGTATGTTATTCATCTGTTGGGCAAGCTGGGGTCTGCAGAACAGACCCCCATAGGATGTCTCATGCACTCAGCCTTCCAAGGCTGCAGTTGCACCGTGATAGTTCTACAGTTCTGGGGACTTTGGGGTGGTTCTACTTTCATGGCCCCTCTAGGCATTGCCCTACTGGGCACTCTCTGTGTCAGCTCCAGGTCTATATTCCCGCTCAACATTTCCCTAGTAGGGGCTCTCTGTGGTGGCTCCATTTCTGTGGCTGTTTTCTGCCTGGGCTTTCATTCAGTCTGCAAATTATTTGAAATCTGGATCGAGAAAGCCATACCCCCTCATTTCTTGCATTCTGTGTGCCTTCAGAATTAGTACCATGTACATGCTGCCAAAACCTATGGCTTGTATCTCCTAGAGTGGAAGACTGAGTCACAGCTCAGGGTACTTGAGCCATAGCTGGGGTAGTCACAGGATGCTGCACCAGAGTTCTGAGGCAACTCTCAGCAGTGAGCCCATAGAGGGTACCCTAGACCCATCTCCCAAAACCATTCTGCTTTTTTAGAGCTCTTGGCCTGTGATTGAAGGGGCAGCCCTGAAGATCTTGGAAATGCCTTCAGGATCTTTCCACAGGACACACTGTGCTGATAAATAGCATCTAGCTCCCTTATTTCTACAGTAATTTTTTCAGCAAATAATTTCTCAGACACATCCTTAGTATTCTCTTCCTTATGATTCTCCCCCAAGCATGGTTTTCTACTCTTTATGATAATCAGGCTGTGAATTTTCTAATTTTTCCCCCATTTCTCTTTTAATCGCATAGTATGTCTTTAAGTCATTCCTTTGCTCTTTCATCTCACCGCACATCCTTACAAGTAACCACACAGCAACCTGAACACATTGCTGCTTAAAAAACATTTCTTCTACCAGATATTTTACTTTGTCACTCTTAAATTCTACCTTCTATAAAGCCCTCAGGCATGGACACAATTCATCGAAGCTCTTCACTGCTGTATAACAGGAATGATACTCACCACAGTTTTCAATACCTTGTTCTGCATTCTGTCTTAGATCCCAACAGAATGGTCAGTACTGCCCATATTTCTATGTTGATAGAAGTCAATCATTCTCGTCATGACCACTTAAGTAATGTCTAAGAAGATTCAGACCCTACGGCTCTCCTCTTCTTCTGAGCATTCACCAGAATCTCTCTAAATGTTCTGTTCACTGCAATACAGGCTATTTCTGGCTTATTCCTCCAAAGTATTCTAGTGTCTACCCATTACCCAATTCCAAAACTGTTTTTACGTTTTCAGGTATTTGTTATAACAACAGTCCTACTTTTGAAGGCCAATTTCCTGATTAAGCCTATTTTCTTCTGCTAAACAGAGTAATACTGACTGGATGATTTATATAGACAATAAATGTATTTCTCATAGTTCTAGAGGCTGGTACATCTAAGAACATGGTGCTGACATCTGGTGAGGGCCTTCCTACTGTGTCATCACATGGTTGATAGGAAAAACACAAGGGAGTGTGCGTGTGGGGGAAAAAAAAAGAAAGAAAAGAAAAACTCACTTTAAAAATAAAGCCACTCTGGGCCAGGCATGGTGGCTCACACCTGTAATCCCAACACTTTAGGAGGCCGAGGTGGGCAGATCACGAGGTCAGGAGATCAAGACCATCCTGGCTAACACGGTGAAACCCCGTCTCTACAAAAAAAATACAAAAAATTAGCCAGGCGTGGCGGTGGGCGCCTGTAGTCCCAGCTACTCGGGAGGGTGAGATAGGAGAATGGTATGAACCTGGGAGGTGGAGCTTGCAGTGAGCCAAGATCACACCACTGCACTCTAGCCTGGGCAACAGAGTGAGACTCCATCTCAAAAATAATAATAATAATAATAATAATAATAATAATAATAAAGCCACTCTGATGATAATTAATCCACTCTTGTGATAACAGCATGAATCTATTAATGAGGGTGGTTCCCCATGACCTAATCACTTCATAAAGGCCCTGTTAACACTATTACATTGGCAATTAAATTTCTAGCACATTAACTTTCGGGGTACACATTCAAACTATGTGAACATCAAGGGATAAATGCATCAATTCTGACTCAATAAGAGAACAATTTCCAGGAGCTCAGTTCCCTTAGAAATGAAATTTTAAATGATACTACCAGGTAAGTCACTGAGACCAGTGGAGGTGATAGCTAAGAACATAGGGAACTAAGAATTTTTAATGGAGAACAGAGGTAATGAGTACCAGTCACATCCTAAGACTCACTGTAGTGGTGACTGTTGTAATTTATCTCACTATCCATCCTCTTTTAAGTTTTTCCTCAAAGTCCTCTATTGGTACTTTGGAGAGACTGCTGTCAAAATATATGGAAAACTGGGTCTGTGTGGTGCAAGAGATGGACTTTGCCACACATGCAGGTTTGCTGCCAAGGTCTTCAGTAATGAAAGAAATCACCAGTGAGCTGCACAGATTAGCCAAATACTGAGCTCATTGGAATTACTAAGGCCTGGACATTTCTGCCTAATCCAGGACTTCTATAATCATCAGTCTTTGCTTTGGAGCTTCCCATTGTGTAGCTGAGAATATGTCATATCTGCATTATAATCTAAGGCTTCACATGCTTAATCCTGCTTCTTCCCCCTTTTCCTTCCCTTTCCCAGGGGTCAGCTCTGCCACATAGTCTGAAGACTTTCCCTGCCCTATCCTCATAAAATTCTTGCACTCGTAACCCCATCTCAGTGTCTGCTTTCCAGAACACCCGATAAACACAGTAGTTAACTTAATCACGGTCTAAATGAATCTTAATTTCATAAATTCACAGTACCCATAGGAAACTAGTTTCATATCTAATCCTCACTTAGTATCTGCAAGTAATGTCGATTCATCTATCCACCTTCACAGAATCTCATCAAAGCAGATTTAACACTTTCTTAATTCTGATAAACCTTATATCTCTGTAGTCTTGAACTGACAAGACTAAAATTCTCTTCTTTAGTCAGTATTCTATAAAAACAAGTAGCTTTTATTCCTGAAAGAACATGTAATTTATTCCAACATATTATTCAGGAAGATTTTACACTGTAACTCTTAACCACCATTCATAACTAGTATTAATAACCTCAGAACAATGTAGATGAAAAGCAGGAGTAGGCGTTTTGAAGATCTGTGAATATAATTTATATGAGAAGTGCCTTAAAAACTAGCTGAAGTAACACGGTGAAACCCCGTCTCTACTAAAAAATACAAAAAAACTAGCCGGGTGAGGTGGTGGGCGCCTGTAGTCCCAGCTACTCGGGAGGCTGAGGCAGGAGAATGGCATAAACCCGGGAGGCGGAGCTTGCAGTGAGCTGAGATCTGGCCACTGCACTCCAGCCCGGGCGACAGAGCGAGACTCCGTCTCAAAAAAAAAAAAAAAAAAAAAAAAAAAAAAAAAAAAAAAAAAAAAACTAGCTGAAGGAGTTTTCTTATTCTAGGTAGTAAAATTGCGTGATTTTTCTATCTAATCCTTCTTTTGTATTGCTTCATTTTATTAATTTAGGAAAGATTCACCATATCTGTTGAACTTAAGAAAAAAAAAAATACCTCCCTAAACTTTTTGGTCAGTTAATGTGTGATCCCAAGAGTCACAGTTAGCCATTACCACTCCCCACTATACACACACCCTTAAAACTGTAAAATAAAATATATGTCTCCTTTTGAGATAAATTAAAAGTAAAAATTGGAGGGGTAGAAAGTAACAACAGTTGGAAATATGCTGTAGTTTGGTATTTAAAAATCAGTTGTGTGATAAAAGCTCATATGAAAAAATTTCTGGGTTATTATAATTAATAGGGTATAGACTGAGAATAACCCCCTCCTCAAAAAAATATTAAGAATATATATTTGCATGACAATTTTCCTAAAATAGAATATTGGCTCTTTGTGAGATTATTATCATTATTATTTATAAAGAGGAGTACAATATATATTCAAAATACAGCGTATGTGTAGGGGAGGGATTACATTACTCACACTTGAATGCAGTGTAGGCACTGAGCAGTATCAGCTTTTTCCTGGATCACAGTGGAATTGAATTAACTACTATATTAAGCACTGTTTGTTTTGCCCACAAACAGATTTGAATTGAGGGGTTTGGAGGAGAACACTATAATTATAGACAAAAGAAAAAGAGAAAATAAATTAAAAAATCAAATTCACTGACTGAAAGGAAAACAGAGACCACAGATATGTATGTTAATGCAAATATAGAGACACCAATGTTATTCAACATGACATTGGAATATCAGCAAGAGAACTATGTTGAGTTTCTTCTAGACATATGACTTAAAAAGGAAAATTAAGAATAACTGCAGGAAATGCAAAGTCAGACCCCTTTGCCCTGACATAACTGCCTTCAACTTTATTATATCTTTAGTATGTATTTTGTTGTTTAGCCTCAGTGCTTATTTTTTTTACTTCTCTCTTCCCCACTTCTCTCTTCCCCACATTTCAAACACATTTCCTATTGCTTCATTAGGTACTATATATCTTTAGTTTTTCACATATTGTTAGGCAAGCTCTTTCTCTGTCAGTGGGTCCTTCTCAATATATACTTATTTGTGAAGTTTGGTTGTTCGATTGGTTATTGGTTATTATGTAGGAAACTATCACAAATTATATAAGAATTAGACTAAATTCTGGTAACTTACTGTCCTTATTTAATATAAAATGGAATTGATCCAACAGTTGATTACCACTATTCCAAAAAATGTATATTACATAAACTAGATGTTTTTTCAAGGGCAGATTCAATTTTCTTAGTTTTATAAATTCTGCTTACAGTTGAAAATAACCAAAGGTAACTAACACAGATGCAACAGCAATGATTTCCTTCAAATTCCTTCCATACTATGATTCATCACAGCCTTCTTCCCAGGGCTATTGTAGGAATCCTATGATTTCATGAATAAATACAGTGAAGAACTCTATCAAAACATTAATGATCATCCAGATCTACTCCCCAACTACTATTTTGTCTGATGGTAAAAATAGTACATATTCCTTGGGAAAAATTCTACCAGAAAACAAAAATGGTAACAAGTAAGATTAAAAACAAACAACAAAACAATAAAACTGTATAATTATAGTATCTAAGGGAAAACCACTGTTAGCCCTGAGGTGGCCTCCACTGACACTAGGGAGTGGAGGACTCATTACTGCAGGGTGGTGATGGAAGCCCTGTCTCTGCACTAGACCTTCTCTGACAATACCCCAGTAGGAAGAAGCAGAGGTGCTTCATTACTGTCTGGTGGGGTGGAAGTCCAAGCTTCCTGTATGGTCTTCACTGACTTCACTGGGAAGGGGAATGAGGCTTGTTATAGCCTAGCAGGGATTCAAGTTCTGGCTTTCTGAACTTAGACTTCTTTATCCCTACTTTGGCAGGGCCCTAGGGTTTCTTGTTATAGTCCAGCAAGTGTGGAATTCTTGATTCTCCACTCAACCTTGGATAGCTTAGTTAGGAGTGGAGAAGAGTTTTTCTGTCGTGTTTAGCTAAAGTGGTTATTTTCTAAAAGTTTTTCTTTTCTAGTCCTTTGTCTAGAGAGAACAGGTTTTTGTTGCGGACTTTTTGGTTCTGATTTTGTCCCTGGTGTTGCTAGGTTCCTAATATCTTCAGCAACAAGTCTGACATAAATTAGGCAAAATTAAAACCCAAAGAAAGCACCACATTTATTTCTACATTAGTCAACGGGTATAACTGCATAAGTATAACTCAACTCAGGTCTGGCTGCTCAGTGCTTCCAGAGCCCAATAACAAAAGCAAGGTATGGTGGAAAGAAAGTGACTTTATTTACCAAAACTAGCATTAGGAAAATGGCAGGATTAACATCCAAAGTAACCACTTTGAATTTCTGGGGAGAAGGCAAGGGTTTAAAAAGGGAAACTTGATATAGGAGGCATGTAGGAGTTGTGCTGAGTAGAAGGTCTGTGTATCTTGTTTGGTGGCTATCTTGAGTCACAGACCATCTGGAGCGCAGACTGGCATCATCTCAACAATGGCAAGGTGGTTGCCAAGCCACCTTGGGGTAATCTCTGGAATTTTGCAGCTGGGTCTCCAGGTTTGCCCTGTCTGTCTCAAGATTAGCCCTTGGAACTTCTAGCTAAGCACATAATTAGATACTAGCATATAATTTGATAAATATGAGAGTATCCTGTGGGAAAGGGTAGGTGGGGAGTCTATTTTAAGATTATAGGAAAAGGCTTCTGCAGTTTGCTTCAGGTTATGTCTCAAAACTAAGGAGAAAATAGAAAGGCGAAAAAGTTAAAATGCATTTTGAAGTTAAGCTGCTCAGTTACTTTAGGAGGAACTTAAAATGCACATTGAAGAAAATATTGTTGGTTAGTTATACTTAGATTTGGGATCTAAAATATATTTTCTTTTTGTTAAGATTCATTTAATGCTAAATTTAAATATTAAAGTGTATTAAAGACTTATGCTAATTAACTCCTCTTGTCAACTACTGCCCTTTTATCTGTGAAACTTTATCCTGTTGTATTTCGAGAAAATTTCCCATTCATAATTGATCTTATGAGTGATTTGAGGCAGATGAATCCTTTTAGACTAGAAACATGATGCACTAAATCTGTTAAAAATAAGTAGATGATCAATATAATCGATAAGTAAATATATTTACAATGTTTTATTTACTAGTAACTCATTATATGTGGTACCAGAAAATGGTGTTAAATGAGTTTACCAAATAGTTTCATATATAATGTAATAGTTCACTCATGTAAAATCAGCTGAATTCAGTAGATCTGGGATTCTTTCTTTCATTTTACAAATGAGTGGTGGGAGGTGGGGAGTCAGAATGGAAGAGAGAGAGATTAGGTGGTTTGTCCCAAATCATACAGCTATAAAATGGAGAATCTGAATCATCTTTTGGGGTGAATCTTCTATTTTTTAGGACATCAGTTATGAAAAATGAGGAAGAATACAGTTTTCAAAGTGTGTTTCACTTTAACTTGGGCTATTCCTACAATCATGGTTAGTGATAACTTGTGAATGATGCTGCCAGATGATCAAATTTTTTCAAATATGGATACAACAAAGATATTTGTTAAAATACAGAACCTATATTTAGTCTATTAGGGATAAATAGGAAATTACCACTTTTATAGGTCAATACAACAAAATATTGGCAATTTCATATTTTAGACTATTATACAACTAATTTTTAGCTTATATATAAATATGATTCTAAGTGATTTTTGTTAAACAAAGGACTCTTAAGAAAATACTGAACCATTTTACATCTTTGGGATGGCTTTTATTCACTTACTTGAAGAATATAGCTGCATTTTAATTGAATGTATGTTTTCAAACTTATTTTTGTGGAAAATTTACAATTATAACTTCAGTCTACTTTTTTCCCTATGCATACTTTTTGATATTCAATTAAAAAGTTCTTTAATACTAATTTTACCTGAAGTTTGGAATAAAAGCAAAAGCCCAAACAATATTACAAGAAACAGGTAGCAAGTAAAATTGGTGGCTTTTGTTGCTATCCAATAAAAATCAAATTTATACTGATTACTTGATGATTAGGTAGTTGATTCTCAAGGTATTAATTTATTTTAATTCACACTGAATACTGTTTCTTTCTTTCTTTCTTAGCTTAGTAGTTTTTGATTTCTTTTTTTCCTATTATTTATAGACTAATACTATTATGCTGCTTTTAATCTCTCTTTCCTATGAAAGGGGCTTCAGTTTTATTTTATACATAAACATATTCTAATTATAAAACAAACCAGTCTCTTAAACACTATTTCTATGTATATACAGACACTACTTTATTGTTTCCTCAAAAATATTCATTTTTACATAGACTTTCTGAGTGTTGAATTACTGAACATTTCACATTTAAAGTAGGTAAGAAAAAATAATAGAAGCCACATTATTGAAAATGTAGAATATAAAATTATGTTCAATAGGAAAACCATAATAAAATATAAACTGACTAGGTATCTTAAATCAGAAATAGTAATTCACTATGTAAAATAAGGAAAGAACATATACAAGTGACAATGTAAAAATTCAAAATATCATAATTTAGGTATTTATTTATTTATTGGGTATTTATTTATTGGGTATTTAAGGCCAGGCACTGTGTTAAGTGTGTTATGGATATTATATCCTTGTATCCTAATACTTTAAACTAGAGTTTAATTTTTCTCTTTATCCCAATGAGTAATGTGAGATCTAGATGTGTTCACTAACCTGCCCAATGTCACACAGTTGAACCAGGAGTCAATTGTTGGTATCCTGACTCGAGCACCAGCACTCTTAACTACTACACTTTCAATCTGATGATGCTTAATTAGTCAAAGGATATTCTAAAATGCTGTGACTTAGGAATAATAAGCTGAATTACCACAATGAATATCTTGAAATACTTTCCCAAACCTACAATGCTGTTTACAGTTGATAATAACCAAGGATAATTAACACAGAGTCAACAATAATAGTTTTACACCAAATTCCCTCCATACTATTATTCATCACAACCTTTTTCCCAGGACTATTTTAGAGATCATATGATTTCATAAATAAATACAGTAAAGAGCTCTATCAAAACAGTATTCATGATCAACCAGATCTATTCCCCAACTACTCCTAGAAAGAGTCTGTGTCAATTCAGGGAAACGTCATTCTTCAAGTTCATCAGAACGAAGACCCAGGAATCATCCTATACTTTCTTCATTCTCTCTCAGCCCATATTCCAACTGTCAAAAAAAATCCAGTCATTTCTACACTCAAAAGATATATATAATATAATCACCTGTCACCACCTCCACTACCACTACCATGGTCCAAGCCATCATCATTAGCTCTTAGTGTAAAAATGCCTCCCTATAGAGGGAAAGTATTTTCACACTAAGGCTCAAAATAACTCTGGTACTGGAATACCGTTTGGTGAGATAATGGGAGGGTAAGGGGTGTATTATTTTGTTCTCACATAGTTATAATGAAATACTTGAAAGTGGGTAATTTATAAAGAAAAGAGGTTCAGGCCAGGTGTGTTGGCTCACGCCTGTAATCCCAGTACTTTGGGAGAGTGAGTCAGGTGAATCATTTAAAGTCAGGAGTTCAAGACCAGCCTGGCCAACACGGTGAAACCCCCTCTCTACCAAAAATACAAAAATTAGGTAGGCGTGGTGGCTCACGCCTGCAATCTCAGCTACTTGGGAGGCTGAGGCAGGGCAGGAGACTGGCTTGAGCCCAGGAAGTGGAGGTTGCCATGAGCCAAGATCACACCACTGCACTCCAGCCTGGATGACAGAGTGAGACTCTGTCTCAAAAAAAAAAAAAAGTTTAATTGGCTTATGGTTCTGCTAGCTGTATAGGCTCCTGCTTCTAGGGAGGCCTCAGGAAATTTACAACTATGGCGGTAGGCCCAGGGGAAGCTGGCATATCTTACATGGCAGGAGCAGGAGGAAGAGGAGGAATGGGGAGGTGCTACACACTCTTAAACAAACAGATCTCAGGACCACTCACTCACTATATCACAAGAATAGCAAGGGGGATGTTTGCCCCCAGATTCCAATCACCTCCTCCAACATTGGAGATTACAATTTGACATGAATTGAGATTTGGGCAGGGACAAAAATCCAACCTATATCAAGGGTACATTTTTTTTTTCTTATCTTAATGAAACTTGGTCTATGTTCATTTATATTTTTCTCTTTAAAAGGTCTATTCTTTATACACAATGAGACACTGTAGAATTAGTATAGACTCTTTGAACATGACATGTGGCTAGAACCCCCTGGCATAATAATGTCTTCAGTGTCAATTATTGTGGTGTACAAGTTGATAAATAAATATGATAATAGCTAACATTTATTGTTAAAATTATAAAATTATTTTAAATTGAAATTCCGAGAATTTTCATGTGGTACCTCATTTAATTCTTGCAACCCAATGAGCTAAAGACTATTATTTTTATCCTGCTTTACAGCATAAGTGATAAAACATATACATACATATATGCACATACATAAAATACACCCTACATATTTATATTTATGTTATATGTGGTAACAAGCCATGTAAGAAGTACACACAGTTTTTGAACCCGATAGTCTCGCTCTGTGATTTATGCATGTGAAATCAACACCCAAGGAGCTTTCTATGTTATTGTTTTATAGAAAGTTGTAATAGGGAGAAGGTGATAGATATAGGAAAGGTCTTAGATATCCTTTTTTATAGGTAATGGAGAGGTCACATGCAGATTTAAGAAAGTGGATAAAACAAACTTTTATTTTGACCATCTTCATCAAGAAATGAATATTAGATTTGATGGTGACAAAAGTTAACCAGAAAATCAATTATGAAGCTGTTCAAATATTACATATGAAAGAAGAGATGATTAAAGTAATGTCCAGAAGGTAAAATTGGCAGAATTTTACATTTGATTACTTAGGTAGAGGTTAAGTTAAAGGACGGAATCAAGAATGACCCTCAGGATTCTGTATAAGTGGCTAAGTGGAAGTTGGAAACAGCAACTATGAGAAGGACAACAGAAGGATTATGGTTAGAGAAATGAGAGTCACTTCAAATACAGAGAAGGAGAGTCCAAGAAGTCTTTATGACAAAATCCCTTGCAGTAGGATCGAGTGACAGGTAGTAACCAGTAGTAGAGTGAGGATCCACATGGTGTCTCCTAAAATAAAAGATGGCTGAGTAGCTCAGAAATAGTGGTTGGGTCAAAACAAAATACACTGTGAGCCCACTTTCAGTCTAGAAACCTGACTACCAAAAAAAGCATGAGGTTGCATGTATAAACATTCATCAAATTCATTAAATCTATTAACCATCACTCCTTCCATTCATCTCTACTTTTACACTAAATAGGACCACTATATATAAACCTAGTAGCTAAGATAGCTTCCCCTAGAACATTGCTTGGATTGCTACTGCCAAAATTGGAATCTATAACTCAGTTATGTGGCTTGTGGCTAAATAACAACCACCTCCCACTCCCACATATATACACAACTTCTAATTTATGTATTATTTATTTTAATAAGTTATTAATTCTAAAGTTTGTGATCACTTCGGTCAGTTTTCCTGGATGAGAATTACTGTTTGCTCCCTAAAATACTTACACATATTTAAATTCCAAATTGTTATGTGTTTGGCAAGGTCTTTCCCAGAAAACAATTTCATTCCCACCATATTCCAGTTCTGAAAGCATGTGTGTGAGGATGGGAAAGGATATTAAAAAGTAGATGTTACCTATAAAGAACAGAGATAACCATGTATAACACATTGTTCAGCAAATAGAATGAAGCTTTGGGGTAGGAATGAGAATTTTTAAAATAAGAAATGCATAAACAAATTTTAATTCTGTGATATGTGTTTACATATTCAGTGGCCTCCAGGTTGTCCTCATTCTAATCCATTTACAGAACTCCAAAATATATATCTGATGATGTCATTGTTGTTAAATTCTTCCAATGGACCCAGATATCCATTAGATCACAAGTCTTTCTTTTCCAGAAAGGATCTGCCTTATGCCTATCTCTTTAGTGTCTTTTCTAACCACTCTCTCCTGCCACATTTTAAATTCTATGTCAAATCACCTACTGTTTTTCAAATGAGCCACACTATTTTAAGCCTCCACTCATTCTCACAGGCTAAAATGGTGCCTGTTTGTATAATTTCTCATTCTTTAAAAGTCAGCTTCAATATTTAGAATAAATGCTATAACATTTCCTTTGCCCTATTCCTTTCTATCAGTGATTAGTAGGTAGTTAGCAATCTGTTTTGAGCCACTGTGGCTGGGTATCCACAACATGGTCCTCTCTACTTACATATATCCTCAGATATCACATGATGAAGACTTATGATGTCTTCCTCCCTATCTTCAGATAACCCTTAACTGCAAGGAGTATTCCTTTTTTTAATATAAATTCAGTCTAACAAGTGCCTGGACTGTAGGAGATATTCAGTAAATATTTGATGCACAAACGACCAATGATGGGAATCTTGCATGGCATTTTCAAAGTGTTTTAAGAAATATGCTAATACACCTTCTGCAGGAATAAAAAATGATTCTATATTGTAAATTTGGGAAATACCAGGATAAATACACTTAAACAGTAAATTTATAATGAGAATTCTAACAGCTATATATATGCTAATTCACACTGTAGCTTTCCAAGAGATGGCTACTATATGTAATATTTGCCAAATTTGCTTGAGAACCTCTTTTTCATTTACCATCTATTAACGTTTAAAGTTACTTTGAGGAACACAGTATTGAACACGCTGGACTAGTCTCTCCTGTTTACTTAACTGAAACACATTTCATTCCTCCACTTAATCGAAAAATACAAGGGGATGGGGAAGAAGTTTCTATTAACCATAATTTACCATAATTAAGTTTGAGAATTAAATTAGCATTTCTACTTCTACAACACATTTATTTTTAATTTTGACCACTTGAAATTTCTAAAAGTTTCTATTTATTTATTTTAATATGGTCATAAAGAGATTAAAGGCATAATGGTGCACTAAAATAGGGAGATTTAGTTAAGAGCAAAGATTAGATCTTCTTTTCTGTTGTTGTCAAGAAGATATGGCAAAAAGCATGACATCACATATAAAAATAATTATTATCATTAAATTATTGTTGTTAATATATATTCCCTAAAACAAAGCTTTCCTGAACAATTATTTTTTATTCAGCCCAAAAGCCTTGTTGAACTACATTCATTAATACAAAAGTGGTGTATATTTTCTTTGCGAAGTTCTATTTTTAAAATTTCCTTCGAAGGATAATTACAGAAGTGATTATTCAAGTAGCAGCTTACTTTTCAATATATTTCACATTTTAATCTCCACAATATTACTTTTCCACCTTAAGAAATTTTTCAGCCCTTTTTTCAATTCCACAAAATATATACCCAAATATGTCCATATTAAGATTAATTCATTTCCTAAACTAAACCAACTCATGTAATTGGCATAAATCCTAACCTTTGGGGGTCACCATTTACAAAGTTTTAAGGCAAGTATAAATATGTCTATACCCATGTGTTACTAAAATGTAGGAGATAAGTATTATCAGCACCTAAGAGAAATATATGTCACAATTGGGTGGGGGTGGTGAGGAAGAAGGTAAATTAGGATCAGAAAATAATTACAAAAGGATACAACATAGGTGTTTTTCCCTTGAAAGCTGCATTGGATTCCAGGAGGCAGTGTTTGTAGAAGTGATTTCAAACTGAAGAATTAACAGGTACAAAAAAATAAAAGTGACAAAGCATGAAACTTGTTTGGGAGTTATTAGTTGTACTGAACAACTGCAATATTATAAAAGTATGCAGCAGAAGTGGGTAATAGGGAAGTTTAGGTTGAGTCATTTTGTGCAATTATTTGAAAATCAGGCGAGGGATCTGTATTTAATAGAGTTGACACTTGGATGTCATTTAAGGTGGTTAAGCAGGAGAAGAATTTAATCATTGTGGCACTTGAGGAACATCGATCAGCCACAGACACAGCCAGACACAAGAAGAACAATAAGGTCAACAGCAACAGGCAGCAGTCTTGTAAGAATTTGATTCAAATTGCAGTGAGAATAATAAGGATGGAGAAGAGAAGGTGGATTTGAGAGTTAGAGGACACTGACCAAAACAAAACAGTTGGTGATGAAGTGTTCTCCATTACTACAATACAAAAATTTAAATACAATATAGAGAGCTAAGAGGTGAGAATAAAAATTAACTAATGGGAACTCACTTTGGTGGTTTTACAGTAGGAATTTTAAAGCATAATTTTTAAAATTTTCTTTTGTTTATAAATTTGCTGTAGTTTTTCTGATAGAGACCAAAACAACAAATTAGGTTGAATTCCTGCATGTTACCCTCCCTAGACATATCATATCACTGTTACTATAAATTCAGTGCACATTTTGTTCATATTTTTAAAATTTCCTAAGTACACATTGTACATATAAATATTAATATAATATTGTTTTAGTATTTCCTGGAGTTTAATTAAATATTATATTCTGCAACTTGCTTTCTGAAACTGTATGTCGTGAGATTCATCTGTACTGATGCATATAAATCTGGCTAATTCATCGTTAACTATTAACAGTATCAATATACCACAATGTATCTATATTTTATTTACTTAAAAATAAAAGTTCCAATTGATAACATGATTTCTCTTTTTGCAGTATTTAGATAAACTTTTTTATTTGGGAATAACATTAAATTTGCAGTAAAGTTGCAGAGTCAGTGCAGAATTCCTGAATACTCCTCACTCAATTTAGGATTCACCTAATTTTATCCTCTTACATTAGTGTTACATTTTATCAAAACTTCAAAAACAACATTAGTACCATAAACCCAGCTTTTTAGAGCAAAAGTTGTAGGGAGCCAAAGGCTCATGAGATGTGACCAACTCAGCATTCAAATGGAGGCTATACGATCAAAAAGCAAACTGTTTATCACGAATGCAAGATGTGAGCAAACTCCCGACTACTCCCGCCAATAGAAGGTTTGCTGGAGGCAATCACTCCCTGGCACCAAGGTTATCTACTGTGACATCTAGAGCCTGTTGTTTGAGGAATTCAGTCCTGCAAGCCTACTCTGGATTGAGCAGCTGACCCTTCTTCCACCATCCTTCTCACTATCTCTTTTGCCTAATAAATATGGAGGACTGTGTAAAGCTCAGGGCCCTTGTCCATTAGAGGTAAGGTGCCTCCTGACCCCTTCTTCCAAGTATACTCTTTTGTCTCTTGCCTTTTATTTCCACGTTTGCCCCCCTTTGTTTAGTCCCCCTAGGTCCGTGCAGGTTACAAAGTGGCGCCCGAACAGGGACAGAATCGGGTGCTCAACAAGTGGCGCCTGAACACGGGACTTCAAGGACGCGAACGAAAAAGGTCTGCTGGAGCAGAGGAACTGAAATTGGCAAGGCAAATGGGGACCCCAGGACGAGTCTGCCAGCAGTGGATATAAGGTCAGTGCCATAAAGATGTATTGGGAGCAGTGCCTTAAAGAAGTACTGGGAACAGGAAGTTTTTTGAATCAGAGTAACAAGCAGAAGAATTTGTCTATTAAAGAAAAACATTATGTGCAGTTGCTTAAAGGTCTGTTGAGACAGTGTCGAGCTCAGGTTAATTCGCAGACACTAACCTCCTGCAGAAGCCACAAGAGGTTATTACATATAACCCACAGTTTCCACAGGCAAGCACTCTTGATGCGGAAAATTGGGAGCAAGAGAAGGATTAAAACAGGCTCATCAAAAAGATCTTAAAGTTGATTCTTTTGTTTTCTCCACTTGGAGTTCAGTTTGTACTGTACTTCTGCCATTATCTCATTATTATTCTGTGGTACAGTAGGCTGAATCTAAAAATCTGAAAGAATCTGTTGTCCCACCCACAGCTCCAACTGAAAATAAAAAAACAAGAGAGGAAGGATAAAAATTGGCCTATACTGCCTCCTCCAATTGCAGAAACATCTGTACTGCCTCCTTCAGTAGCAGAAGTGGAAACCCCAAAAGAAAGAATTTTACGTTCTGCTGCCATAGCTGGAGACCCCTTAGGACCTCGTGCTTTTCCTATTTGTGTAAGGCCTGATCCAAATAATCCACAGCAGGTTATTCACAAACACACTCCGCAAGAGTTTAAGTTATTAAAGGCTAAAGGCGTACAGAGCCCATTTACCTTAGGATTGCTAGAATCTGTGTTTGGTGCTATGTGTCTTTACCCTTTGATGTGAAACACTTGGTGCGAGCTTGCTTATCTGCGAGTGCATATCTGACACAAAACATGTATTTCTGGCCCAATAATTCCTCCTCTGGTAGGCATTCTAGATAAATTAAATGGATAGATGATAAAGGTAGCTGGAGAGATAGATGGATGCTCATTGTAGCATTTTTGTTACTGTGAATAATTGGAAGCGAAATATACTAGTATGTCTTTTATAGAGCCATTTCAACTGATATAGGGAATAATGGGGCATTTGGGGGTTTTGCTTGTTTGTTTTTAGAGAATGTTGACTTGAAAATACATGCTAAAAGAATGTGAATCAGGATGACAAATGTCACAAAGGTATTTTTAAAATAATTACTTTGTCTTTGACTGATAGGTGCCCACTCTAGTCTAGGCAATATTTAGATGTTTTTAACTGAATGGAAATTAATTACTAGTTAGAATATTCTTGATTGCATTTAGCAGAATAAATAGTGTGCATGTTTGTGTTTGTGTGTGTGTACATGTTTGTCACAGAGAATACTAGAAGAAACACTAAAAAAAAAGTTAGAAGATTTAGAAGAAATGTTGGAGGATACTCAACTCTATTATTTCATTGTACAAATGGGTTAGCAAGGAACTAGTGAAGGGAAATGATTTTCGTGAGACAATGCTACTGATAAATGTATCAATAGGGCCGAGGGATTTTTAGCCCAAACTTTTCTTTTTTTTCTTTCTCCAACTTTTATTTTAAGTTCAGGGGTACATGATGTGCAGGATGTGTAGATTTTTCACATAGGTAAATATGTGCCATGGTGGTTTGCTGTATAGACCATTTCATCACCCAGGTATTAAACCCAGCATCCCTTAGCTATTATTCCTGATGCTCCCCATCCCTCTAACCCCTCACCTCTGACGGGGCCCAGTGTGTGTTGATCCCCCCAATGTGTCCATGTATTCTCATCATTCAGCTTCCACTTATAAGTGAGAACATACGTTAGCCCAAAGCTTTTATTTTCAATGAGGAGTATTCTTTTGGGGCATAGAGCTAAAATAAATTGTTGCAATTAATCTTATTTTATTTATAAACAAAGCTATTTATTGACCCATCCCTACCAAACAGAGATAATTATAACTCCTAAAATTTAGCAAGAAAGATATAAAAATTTGTTCATGAACTTAAAAAAGGCCTCGTGTTAAGTTATACAAATAGAATATCTGTGAAACTCTTACTCTAAATGAAAAAAAGTTATATTTTAAAAATTCCTTAAAACTCATAGTAGATTGAAAATCTGACCATAAGTCTGTTCTCCTATATCCATACCCTTTGCAATGAGAATCTGCAACTGCTCACATCAAGAGAGAAGTCTCTTTTCTTTCCCTTCACCTGCCTTGTGACTTCTTTTCGTCATAAAAGGCAGCACAAGTAATGTGGTGCCATTTTTAGCTCTGGGCCTCAAAGGGGCTTTGTAAATTTCTGTCCTTTCTCTTGAAACCCTACCCAGACATTGTGTGAAGAATCCCAGGCTGGCCTAAAGGAAGATGAGAGATGAATCATACCAGCTGAGACTTTACTGGACCATTCAGTCCCCAGCTGACCTGGCAGGTGATCTGGCAACTGACCATAGATGCATGAATGGGCTTAGCTGAGGACGACATCTGGCCCAGATCAGAACCATCTTGATGACACACAGACTCATGAAATCAATAAAATATTGTTGTTTTGAAGTCATTAGGATTTGATTAATATTTTATGACAATAGCTAAAAAGCCATTGTTTACATAAAGGCATTAAAATTAGATTATGGGTTACTTATATAATATGTCAAAGCTTTTGGATAACAAGTAACATTTTATCACACAGCAAAATATCATTTCATTGGAAGGCATACTTTTGGCCTGGTAAAAATATTTTTCAATATTTTTTAATAAATAATAGACCCCACTATGGTTATATATCATCAAAATTTTTAAGATCACATTTTATATTCTCCTCTAACTTGTAAGTTTAAAATATAACTTCTTAAATTTTTTAAAATTTTTCATTTTTTAAATTATGTTTTGCATCAAAATAAATGGCAGGAAAATACAAACCCAAATCCTCAATTTTAATAAATAAGCCTGGCTTAAAAATGACTCTGTCATAGTCTAACACATAAAAGCAGAGAGTACAATGGTTTTTATCAGGGGCAGAGGGAATGGGAAAATGGAGAGCTGCCATTCAAGGGAGACAAAGTTTCAGTTATACAAGATGAGTAAGTTCTAGAGATCTGCTGTGTAACATTGTGACTACAGGTAAGCATTCTGTATTGTATACTTTAACATTTGTTAAGAAGGTAGGTCTCATGCTAACTGTTTCTACCACAATTTAAGTTTAAAAAAAAAAGAATTTTAAAATAAGGAATAGCAATGAATGGGATGAAGTAAAATTTATGTATCTTTAAATGATTTGGCATTCAGTTTGCAAAAACTGAATTAACAGTAATAGTAGCATGTTAGAGTGTGTTTCTTAATTTCTGTGTATTAGTTAAGTGTAATATTTCTATGTGACCACTAGATAGAGCTACTATAATAATATCCTGAGAGAAAAAACAAAAATACAGGAAACTATCTTATGTTTAGCATGTATATAGATTGTTTTTCTTTATATTGCATTCTATATGATCTCAGGTAGCTCTGGATTTGCTAACTTTAGTTTGATGTGACTCAGCTCTACTTTCACTATGATACATGAAAACACCAATTTTATTAGTTTCCCAACTGTGATTTGCATCTAATGCATTATGAAGTGTAATCATAGTAATAGTTCTAAAGCCATAAACAATATTTTAGGATGTTTCAGTATGATATTTATCCTAAAGCCACCAAAAAATAATTTTGTGCTGAACTCTTAATATATTTTATGATTTTTGATAGTTGTATACATTATAGTAGTTTATTATGCATGTGGTAAATGAGGCTTGCCACTTTCAGATAAAGATTAAATGTAAAATAAAGAATATACAAAATAAATAAAGGTTCAGACTAATGCTGACGTTCTTTGAGCAGAAAAATTAGGCTAACTAAATGAAGCATAAGTCTCCTCTCTTTTTGTCAACAAGCAGTAGACTTCCATTAGAACCAAAAAAGAGCAATTCAATTTGTAAAAAACTCAAAGGCAGAGATTATATCCTAAACTTTTTTCTAGTTCCTGTAAACAACCATCACTGTCCTCATCATAGAATAGGAAAATACATCCACAGATACTTATCCTTAAAGATCAGCCAATTATTTGCTAGCTATTGTAGGACATTATTTATAAATATCTAGATATTAATTTGATCATTATTTAATGCATCATATGTAGTTTATTAAAATTTCAAATTAATGACCCCTCCAAAATTTAGTTTATTAATCTGTAACATTTTCTTAATGATATGTGATTTAGGAATTGAGTCAGGATCAATTGGCTTTGCTAGTCAATAAAGCAACATTTCCCAGATTTTATTGAATATCTGAATCACCTAGGAGCATGTTGAAAAGACAGTTCCAGTTCCAAACTCCTGATTTTACAGGTGATGAAACTGACTTTGAAATTCTGCATTCAGTCCTATCTATCCGTGTTTTATCAAGCACCTCTCATAGTTCCAGTGCAAAAGACCATATTCTATAATCTCATGAGGTTAGCAATTAAAAACATAGACCCTAAATTTAAAAAGACCTGAAATCAAAGCCTCAGTCTTAATCAACAAAATGGGAACCACAATACCAACACAAGTATTTGTGGGAATTAAAGCAGCTAATGCATATAAAAGAGTAATAATGCCTGCCACAAGATAGTAGCTCTATACATGGTGTTCATTATATTTTCTTCCCCACTTACGTCTAAATAGTATGAATATTCTTTGACAAGATATTCAAGAAGTAAACGATAATTATAGCGATATGCACTTTTGTTATCCTTCTGTGACTGTATTATTCCTTGCTATTTATCACATTATGCAGTTCCTGCTAATCACATGCCTACATGAGTAGCAATGTCACTTTATCTATTGATAATTACTTAGAGTCTTGTTCTTGCCTACTTGTTTTTACCCTGTTTACGAACAGATCACATTGCCAAAAGGTGTACGTGCCTTGTCTACCGCAAATGTAAGTTGTCAAGAAAAATATACAACATGCCTTTTCTTACAAAGTGCTCTCAAAATAAGAACTTCAGAAATTCCTCCTGAAGAAAAGCATTCAATCGAATGCTGTCATCTAGTATTTTAAATCCCTTTCTTGTCATAGGGTTCTTCATAAAATTGTTAATGCATGACCTTCAGTGAGACCGCTGAACTGAGCTGCTTTCAAAGTCCTGCATTTACATAATCCTGCTTGCTGTTATCATTCTATCTGAAGAAAAATATGTGATGAGTATAAAATACAACGAGCCCATTTTTAAAACAATTGTGTTTTCTTTGGAAATTAATCACTTTGAAAAGATGTACATTGATATATAAAATATATTGATATGGCTTTTGAATAAAAGAGTTGTCCCATACTGACATATTGAAAAAAATCTGAATTAAATAAACAATGATAAGATAGGCTAAATGATAATGTATTTGTCCAAATATTGAGCTGTATATTTCAAAGGTAAATGACCTCAAATACTTTCATCGTGTGTTTCTTTCTCCCCACTCATAGTTAAACTTAACGGAGCTGGAAATAATATTAGCTTACATTTATTGAGCATATATTAACTTCTGGACAATTCCCTAAGCACTCTATATTTAGTAGCTCATTTAACCCTCATAAACCAGTAAGGTATATAAAATTATTCTCCTGCTTTGATAGGTGAGGAAACTGAGACACAGAGTAAGTTAAACAATGGGCTAATGGTCATGCAGTGGAGCATTTTAGATTCATAACAAGGCAGTCTAATTCTGCAGCCCATGGCCTGAAATCACATCAGAACCTCCATTCCCTTTTTATTATAACCCCCTATCTGGTAGAGACTCTTATTACCTTTAATAATGTAGGTATTTAATAAGAGGAGAGGTGGCTCACCAAACTCATTTACAGTTTGGTTACAAGATACTTTTCTTATCTGTTTTCCAGTAATTCCATTTTTCGTTGCTTTTCTTTCTGCCATTGCAGGCTCCTGAACTTGCCCCACTTCAAAATCATTGCTTCACCTACCTGAATGCCTTACCTTATTTTATAGCACACCAATATAATATTCATCATTCTACATTCCACTTAAATCCTTCATACTTTGTAACATTTTGTTCACATCTCTCTGGTACAAAGTAATTTCTTTGTTTTCTGATCCTGACAGGAGATCCTGAGAGCTCAATCAAAAAATCTTAAGCCCACATATGACTAAACTCCAAAATTCTCTCTTTTCCAATACACATTTATTTCCCGGTAATAATCTTTTGCTTTGGGATATTTTCCACCCATCAGGTGAGATCTCCTACATTACATGCACCGCATTTTGGAGATTTAGGGATGACCCACATTTCCGCATAATTTTAACTCTCACTGCAGAAATCAAGAAGGAGAATATTGGTCCTTATGGGTCCAGCAACTCACCTAATGAAGAGTCTGGATACCACAGGAGAACTTATCTTGAGAGACCTTTAGACTAGGTGATCCAAGTGAAGGTGCAATGGTTATAGTGCTTTGGTTTTCATTTTGAAATTCCTGCTAACTCTTTATTAAATATTGTCTATATCAGTGGTCCCCATTTTTAATTTGCTAAAGTTACAAAAACAAAACTGTTCACAGACCTCAATGTGATAATGATAAGCTGTTTTAAAACAAAAGCTATAATTGTTTCAGTAATACATTTCAAGTGATTTGAATTGTGTTAATCTCTATATATCTATTAGTATATAAATATGTAAGATAATTTTTTATTAATTTAGAAGATAACAAGTAGAACTTGCCAATTTGAGAATTTTCTGTAGTGACTCTGTGTCCCTCCATGGCCTGAGAACAAGTTGGAAACTTCTCATTAAGACTATTTATTTGAAATTTAATCTTTTACTCAATTGTGATATAATTCTAGCCCCTCTTTTTTCTTGCTCCCTCTTCATTTCCTTTTTCTTTTCCTCTTCCTCTGCTGTTTATCTTTAATTCTTCATCATAGTAACATAACTATGTACTTTTCCATGATGAGTGTGCAGACATACATTTTGAACACTGCAATCTCATTCAATAGTTGGGAACAGAATTCAGCTGACAGCAGGCCTCTGAAGTCTCACATCTAGGCACTGGCCACTCTCCTCGCTTTCTTGGCTAAGAACACCTAATTTTATTCAGGTATAGCAGCCTGGCTTGCCGCTCCCCAGCCACAGGTAGTTGATATTGACTAGTCAAGATAATCAAGGTAATTCTTATACTGGTGCTGATGACTAGCTTGTATTTCAATCTTCATTAATCAAGTGGAAGGAAGTCTGCTTCCTTTACATTTGATTACTGTTTTCCTACTTGATAAAAATAGAAAATCAAAGAGAAATTGCCTTTTCCGTCTCTGAATATTTTTCTCTGAGGAAGCAATGCCTATAACTGCTGAAACCAGGCCTTAGGGACTCAACATCATGTTGAGAATGGCAAAGTTTGAAGTACAGTAGTTCCCCCTTATACATAGGGGTTACTTTCCAAAATCCCCAGTGGATGCCTGAAACTGTAGCAGTATGAACTAAATTGCCATCTTGGAACATGTTTCTGTTCATATTTTTCACCCATACCTTCAATGCATTCTACATACTAAGCACTTGTCATGCACTGTGGCTGTAACTTTTGCAGTTTGAGGTGTAACAGCAAAACTGGCAAACATTTATTTTTTCTTCTTCATAATTTCACAGAGAGAATATTCATTCTTGCCATAAATCTTAGCAATCTCAGTATACAGGTTTTTCCTTATGAATTTTACAACTTTTACCTTTTTATTTAAAGGAAGTACTTTAAGGCTTCTCTGTGGCTTATTTTAATGATCAGCTTCACTACTGTTGTGCTTCGGGACCATTATTAAGTGAAAGTAAGGGTTATTTGAACACAAGCACTGCTACATGTGACAGGTGACCCGATAACCAAGAGGGCTAAGTGACTGGTAGGCAGGTAACAGTGTGGATGTGTGGCACAAAAGGAGTTTAGCGTTACAGGAAGGACGGAACAGGATGGCACAATATTTGATCACACTATGTAGAACGGTGTGAAATTTAAAACTTATAAATTGTTTATTTCTGTAATTTTCCAGTTAATATGCTCAGACTGAGGTTGACCACAGGTAACTGAAATCACAGAAAGCAAAACCATAGTTAAGGAGGTCTATTGTAGACTAATGGGACTGAACCCTTAATAAGTGTTAGCTACTCTAAAGTCAATCTCCAGAAATCTTATGGTGTGATTTTATTATTTAAGCATCCTTAAGTTTCAGTTACTTGCAACAAAAATCATTCTATTTTACTAGGCTCATTTTAGTAATCCTGCTTCTCATAAGTTATGTTCCCAAGAAAAGTATCATAGATGCTTATTCTAAGTATATTAATATTACATGAAACATTGTTTCTTACATTAAAACAATATTTAAGCTATCTGTAAGAATTCATGTGACAATAAAATATAATATAAATGTATCTTTTCATTTTAAATAAATTCTTAAAATTATTACTGTAGTAGAACATAATAAGGAAAGTGAATTTCTCTAAGATTTTTAACCTGAAATAAGAATTTAAGTGTCAGTATAGGCTTGGCTGAAACCCACAGACAAAATTACATTGATGAAATGAATATGTTTAGGTTATTTTGGGAATATCACAGCTTTTTTCAGGATTTTATAGTTCATTACTCTTGTAGCAATTTTTTTTTTTCATTTCAAATTGAGGTTTTAATACAATTGTGTATAATTTCTAATATTTTATAAATGTATTTTTTAATCAATAAATTATAATTTTCTGGTTCTGGCTTTATTCTGGAAATTTCATAATAGCAATGATTGCTTTCAACATAAATTTTAAAAGTTTACAATATTTTTCACCATGCATCATTATAAAAGGAATTATGTCATTAAGATTTATTTTTTATTATTCCTATTTTTGAAATAAATAAAAGTAATTTCAGAGACTTCACATTACTTACTCAGTATCATAAAACTAAAAGAGAAAAAGAGAAGACAAACATACCTTTACAGCCATCTGTATAATGACTCTGTGTGTGGGCTAGTCCAAAATCTGTTAGAATCTCCATGATTATCTGACTCATAGTATAGTTATGAATAATTATAAGGAATAGTTAAGCAGGCAAGGATCATCAAAAATTTAACAGAAAAGCATAAACAAAAGCTACAAGAATGAGGTAATCATTCTGAAATCAGGGACTTGATGCATATTTCCTCACAAAACTGGCCAAGTCATAGAGATAAAGAGTTATAGAAATATCTATTACCTATCTGCCGTGTGTGTGTGTGTGTGTATGTGTATGAGATATCTATTTACCTATTTGGTTTGTGTGTGTGTGTGTGTGTGTGTGTGTGTGTATGAGATATCTATATCCGTTTACCTAGCTGCCTAGTGTGTGTGTGTGTGTGTGTGTGCGCGCGCGCGCGTGCGCGCGCGTAGGAGGTATCTATTTACCTATCTGGTTTGTGTGTGTGTGTGTGTGTGTGTGCGTGTGTATGTGTGTGTATGAGATATCTATATCCGTTTACCTAGCTGCCGTGTGTGTGTGTGTGTGTGTGTGTGTGCGCGCGCGCACGCACGCGCGTAGGAGGTATCTATTTACCTATCTGGTTTGTGTGTGTGTGTGTGTGTGTGTGTGTGTGTGTGTGTGTATGAGATATCTATTTACCTATCTGGTTTGTGTGTGTGTGTGTGTGTGTGTGTGTGTGTGTGTGTATGAGATATCTATATCCGTTTACCTAGCTGCCTAGTGTGTGTGTGTGTGTGTGTGTGTGTGTGTGTATGAGATATCTATTTACCTATCTGGTTTGTGTGTGTGTGTGTGTGTGTGTGTGTGTGTATGAGATATCTATTTACCTATCTGGTTTGTGTGTGTGTGTGTGTGTGTATGTGTGTGTATGAGATATCTATATCCATTTACCTAGCTGCCTAGTGTGTGTGTGTGTGCGCGCGCGTGCGCGCGCGTAGGAGGTATCTATTTACCTATCTGCCTAATACACATGCCCACACACACACACACACACACACACAAACATTAGGCAGGTAGGTAAATAGATGAAGAATAGTCAGAAATATTAGGAAGAAATTCAGGAAAAGAAATACCAACATCTGTAACACCAAGATAATTGAAGCCTGTCAAGACTGCAGTATATTGAACAATTCCTAAGTTATCCTGAAGAAAAGAAACATGGTTTTCTGAAATGTTAACAATCACCATACTGAATAAAAATCAAATCAATCTCTTGTTGGCCCATTGTACTTGTCTTTTCTACATCATTGTTTTAAAAGAGAAGGAATTTTATTTTGTGTGTTTTTAATATTTATTTTGTTATTGTTGTCCCATTTGTCTTACAGAGTGGGAGCTCATCAAGTAAAGCCTTAGGAGGCAGGCAGCCTAATATTTTAATATATTTTTTACTCAAGACAAAATACTCAGGAAAGGCTGCTCCCACTACTCTATTCCTGGCATGCCATTGGTTACAGAGGTAAGTTTGGGTTAACGGATTTGTAATTAACAGAATAATTGTTTTGACCAGCTTAAATTTCAGACACATTTTGGTCATCTAAATGGAATTTTTCAGTATAAACGAGTATAACTGTCAATCGGGTACAATTAAGTATAACTCTCATACTGAGATAAGATCCATGTTGTAGACAACAAATTCAAAATTGTGAACTAGTAGTATTTGACATCAAGGAAGAGTCTGGTACAGTAAGAGAATGCAGTGATAGATCACTGTGGCCCAAAAACACATATAGATCTTACAAATGAGGTAAAGCCAGTAAAGAGAACATGAATAGTAGAAATAGATGAGGAAAATGTGATTAAGATGGTGATAAAACGACTCTAGAGAGGAAATTGTTTCAAGAAGAAAATGATGGTTAATTGTGATAAGTATTGCTGATACTTCGGGTAATATAGAACTGGCCATTGTCTTTGACAAGATGAAGTTAATGCTTTTGATTAGCACAGTTTGCGTTGAATGGTGAAACAAGTAGACTAAGTAGATTGAGGAGAAAAAAGGAGATGAGAGGCAGTGAACAAAAGTTTTTTAAAGAAGTTTTGGTGTAAACAGCACAGAAAGAGGTGAGTGGTGCAGAAAGGTGCTATGTCACAGGATTTTTAAGAGAGGACACAAACATTTTGCCATCAATTGAATGAAATTCCCAGTGAAACTTCACTGTTTTATATCTCCAGAGTAAATGCTTAGAAGTGGAATGGCTGTATTACCTTAACAGTATATGTTTAACTTTTTAAGAAATAGCTAAACAGTTTCCCAGACAGCTTGTGTCACTTTACATTTGCAACAGCAATGCATGAGAGCTCCAGTTGTACTATTTCCATGACAGTAGTTAATAAAATCCCTCTTATTAATTAATCAGTCCAATGCATGTGTAGTAGTCTTAATTCATATTTTCTTGATTGCCAATGATATTGGGCATCTTTTCCTGTGGCTATTGGCTACTATCATATCTTCTTTTGTAAAGTGACTGTGCAAATTATTTGCCCACTTTTTAAATTGTCTTTTATTGAGATGTTAAATGTTTATCTATTCTGGAAACAAGACATACAAGGCATTTTTCAGATAGATGTATTATGAAAGCTTCTTTTATTATGTGGCTTGACTTTTCTTTTAGGTGGCTTTTTTTTTTTTTTTTTTTTTTTTTTTGAGATGGTTTCATTCTCATTACCCAGGCTGGAGTGCAGTGGCGCCATCTCGACGCACTGCAACCTCCGATTACATTTGATTACTGTTTTCCTACTTGATAAAAATACAAAAACAAAGAAAAATTGCCTTTTCCACCTCTGAATATTTTTCTCTGAGGAAGCAATGCCTATAACTGCTGAAACCAGGCCTTAGGGACTCAACATCATGTTAAGAATGGCAGTTTGAAGTACAGTAGTTCCCTCTTATCCATAGGGGTTACTTTCCAAGACACCCAGTGGATGCCTGAAACTGTAGCAGTATGAACTAAATCGCCATCTTGGAACATGTTTCTGTTCATATTTTCCACCCACACTTTCAATGCCTTCTACATATTCACTAAACACTTTTCACGCACTGTGGCCGTAACTTTTGCGGTTTGAAGTGTGACAGCAAAACTGGCAAACATTTTTTTCTTCTTCATAATTTCACAGAGAGAATATTCATTCTTGCCATAGATCTTAGCAATCTCAGCATACGGTGTTTTAGTCAACGGTGTTTCAACCTTCAAACTTCAACCTTTCCAGAGGTGGAAAATGTAATCGGAGGTTGCAGTCTGAAACCTTCTCTTGTTCAAGCAACTCTCCTGCCTCAGCCTCCTGAGTAGCAGGGATTACAGGCATTCACCACCATGCCGAGGTAATTTTTTGTATTTTTAGTATAGATGGGGTTTCACTATGTTGGCCAGGCTGATCTCGAACTTCTGACTTCAGGTGATCCATCCGCCTCAGCCTCCCAAAGTGTTGGGATTACAGATGTGAACCATTGCACGGGTCCTTTAGGGGGCTTTCAAAAAGTATTTTTTTTTTATTTTAATAAAGTCCAATTATTCAAATTCACTTTTATGGTTCATGCTTTTTTATATCCTTTCTAATAAATCTTTGGTAACCATTAGGTCACAAAGATTGTATCTTATATTTTTTTCTAGAAGTATCATAATTTTCATTTTTATACTTAGGTCTACAATCTATTTGAGAATATTTTTGTGTATAGGATGATGTAAGAATTCATTAAGTTTTTCCTCATAGGGATATCAATTTCCTCCAGAAATGTTTATTGAAAACACTTTGCTTTTCTCGCTGAATTCCTAGGTACCTTCTTTAAAAGCAATTGTCTAATTCTGAACCCTATTATGTTTCATTAACCTCTTGTCACCAATATTTCATTATTTTGATTACTGTAACTTTATATTGTTTCTAAATCAGGTACTATAAATACCTTTCTCACCTTTGTAAAGTTGGATAGACTCAGGAATTTGGAGCATTGTTTTTAATAGGCAAAATATTTCTCATGTCTCTTAAGAAACCCAATAGGTAGCAACCTAGCCAAGTTCCCAGGCTGTGCTACAATACCAATACATATGTAGGTGAGTTTGAAACCACAATGAGAGTTAAATAGTGATGAAAAAGAGAACTACAATAAATAGGCCCATTAACCATACTGCTAATGTAAATTGTCCAGGTATTGAAGGTGAAATACAAGATAAATCAAGTATCATTAAATGTGTTTGGCCTGAACAATTGGAGATAAGTACTTTTAATAAAGAATTTTAAATTGTGCTGAGATATTTATGTTATATATATATACACACACACACACACACAACATAAAATTTGCCATTTTAATCATTTTAAGGGTACAATCCAGTGACATTAATTACATGTGCAATATTTTGCAACCATCACTATAATGTATTTCCAAATATTTTTTATTGCTTGAAATAGAAACTCAGTAACTAGAAGCAGTAATTCCTCATTCCCTCCTTTCCACGTTGCCTAGTAACCTCTAATCTACTTTCTGTCTTTATGAATTTGTACATTATAGATAGTTCATATAACTGAAATAATGTAATGTTTGTCCTTTTTTGCCTAGTTTTATGTTTATTTGTGTTGTAGCATGTACTAGTACTTTATTCATTTTTGCAACTGAATATTTACAATATTCCATTATATATAGATACCACATTTTTTATTCCATTCATCTTTTGATGGACAATGGGTTCTTTCTACCTTTGGATATTGTGGATAATGCTGCAATCAACAGTGGTGTGCAAGTATCTATTTGTATCCCCATTTTTCATTCTTTTAGGTGCATATGTCAGAGTTAAATATAGTAATTCGATGTTTAACTTCTTTAGGGACCACAATACTGCTTTTTACAGTGGCTGCACCCTTTTATATTTCCATCTTCTATGTACAAGGGTTCTAGTTTGTCCACATTTTCACCACCTCCAGTTATTTTTATTGTTTTGTTTTATTATTGTCATCCTCACAGGTATAAGTGGTATCCATTTATGGTTTTGATTTGCATTTCCTTCATGACTAATGAGCATCTTATCACATGTTTATTGATATTTACATTGGTATTATATTATACAGGTATCATATGCTTTTCATAATGTATTAGATTGCTTGGGCTACCACAACAAAATAGCGTACCACAGATTGTATGTTTAAACAACAGAAATTTACTTTCTCACAGATCTCGAGACCTGAAAGTCCAAGATCAAGGTCTTGCAGGGCTTGCTTTCTCGTGAGGACACTCTCCCTGACTTGCAGACAGTTGCTTTCTTGCCTTTCCTCTAAGTGCTCTTGAGGGGAGGGAAAGAGGGAGAGGGAGAGGGAGAGGGAGAGGGAGAGGGAGAGGGAGAGGGAGAGAGGGAGAGGGGGGGGGGACAGAGAGAGAGAGAGAGAGAGAGAGAATTCTCTGGTCGTGTCTCTTCTTGTAAGGAAACTAATCCTATCAGGTCCACCCTTATAATCTCATTTAACTGTAATTACTTCTTTATCCCAAATATAATCATACTGAGGGTTAGGGCTTCAGTATATAAATTTGGAGAACACAATTTAGTCCATAGCATTCCATCCCTAGCTTCCCAATATTTATATCATTATTACACGAAAATATACTTTATCTCAATCAACTTAAAAGTCTTAACTCATTCTAGCATTAAGTATAAAGCCTAAAGTCCAAAGCCTCATCTAAATGTCATCTAAATCATATATGGTTAAAATTTGGGGTATTATTAATTCTAAGGCAAAACTTTTTGCCAGTTGTGAACTTGCAAAACCCAAGGTATGTGCTTCCAAAATACAGTGATGGGACAGGCATAGACAGACATTTTCATTCCAAAAAGAGAATTGAAAAGAAAGAAGCAAATCCAAAACCTAGAAAGGCAAATTTCGCTAGATCTTAAAGCTGGAGAATAATCTTCTTCTGCTCCAGACTCCATCTTCCAGACCCACTGACTAAATTCAAGACTTCAGTTGGAGACCATCTGGACTGTTGAAACTGCAGTCAATGCTCTTTCAAACCAAAAAGGCAGTCCTGATGATCTCTGAACCCTCTTTGGAGTCATTGGTACCTTTTCTTGAAGGCTAATGCATGTTTCCAACCCTCCTTCATTCTGTCAATTTTCTCTGTTTTCTTAGTCTCTGCTGGCAGTGTTTTTGCTGGTATAATTCCATCACAACCGCTGGCTTCTGCTGAGGTGGCTGATTAAATCTGTGGTTCATACTGATACTAATTGTCAGCCACACTTTCAGCATTCTCTTTAACCGAAGCCTTCTCAGTTTTTGTAATGGGATTAGGCTGATAACTTTTCCAGTCCTCAAGTTCTGGTCCCTTTGTGCTTATAAATTCCTTCAATTTATCTCTCTCTTCTTGAATTTTACTGTAAACCATTAAATGAACCTAAGCTTCACATTCAATATATGCTTAGAAATTTTCTCTGCTAAAATATCCAGTTTTATCACTTCCAAGTACTACTTTCCATAAAGCACTAGAACACAACTTAGCCCCTTTGCCACTTTCATATAAGGATCACCTATTCTCCAGTTTCCAATTACTTGTTTTTCATTTCACTATGAGACCTCACCAAAATGGCCTTTAATGACCATATTTCTACTAACATTCTATTCAGGATTATTTATATATTCTCTAAAAAGACAGGCTTTCTCTCCAGCTCTATCTCTTTTCTTCTGAGTTCTTATCTGAAATGCCACTAACGTCAATATTTCTATCGCGTACTCCAAAATTCTTCCAGCATCTACCAGTTACCCTTTTCCAAAGCAGCTTCCACATTTTTAGGTAATTATTTCAGCAACACTCCACTTCACAGTACCAAAATCTGTTATTAGTCTGCTTGGGCTGCCATAGCAAAATACCACAGATTGGCTTAAACAACAGAAATTTATTTTTCACAATTCTGGAGGCTGGAAAGTCCAAGATCAAGATACTGGCAAGGTAAGTTTTATTCTGCGGCATCTTCTTCTGGTTTGTAGACAGCCATCATTTTGCAGTATGCTTACAGAAGCTTTTCATTGTGCACATGCAGAGGGAGAGAAAGATAACTCTCTCTGCCTTTTCTTACAAGGCTACGGATCCTATAGGCCCCACTCTATGACTTCACTGAGCTGCAGTTACATCCTTACAGGTCCTATGTCCTAATACAATCACACTGGGAACTAGAAATGTATCAATTTTGGAGGAACACAATGTAATCCACGGTATTTATCTTCTTTGGAGAAAGATCAGTTCAAGTCTTTTACTCAATTTTAATTGAATTTTTTTTGTTACTGAGTTTTAGGAGTTCTTTACATATTCTGGATATTAAACCATATTTAATATGTGACTTGCAATATTTTGTCCGATTCTGTAGATGATTTTCACTTGATAATGTTCTGTAATGGAACTAAGTTTTTAATTTTGATTAAGTCTAATTTATTTATTTTGTCTTTTGTTGCTGTTTTTGGTATCATATATAAGAATAAGAATCCATTGCCATACCAAAAGTCATGAAGATTTAGCCCTACATACTATTCTTTGAACTTCATAGCTTTAGCTCTTATATTTAGGTTGTTTTTCCATTTTGAGTTCATTTTCATATATGGTGTGATGTAGGTGCTGAAGTTTTGTTTGTTTTGTTTTGTTTTGATTTTGGTACATGGATCCAGTTGTCCCAGAATCATTTGTTAAAAAGACTGTTCTTTCCCCATTGAAAGATCATGATATCCCTGTCAAAAATCAGTTGATCATAGATATATAGGCTTATTTCTGGACAGTCAACAATTTAATTGGTTTATATGTCCATCTTTATGCCAGTATCACACTATTTTGATTATTATAGATTCATAGTAACCTTGAAAAGTTAGTCCTCCAATTTGGTTCTTTCTCAAGATTATTTTGACAATTTGGGGCCCTTTGCAATTCCACATGAATTTGATGACTGGCCAAAAAGGCTGTTGGAATTTTGATAAGGATTGCATTGAATTTATAGATTGCTTTGGATAGTATTAACAGCACATATATAAAAGTCTGTTTTGAAATGTATATTAATTTTTTTTTCTAAAAAACATGAATGTTTCTGATTTAGCTACTGGAGGAATACTTCAATAGTATCAACCATAAAATGAGAATGATAATAATAGTTCAAAAGGCTGTCATAAAAATTAAATAATTTTATACTTGCAATACATATAGTAATTGTCCTTAAAGGTTAACTATTATTATTACATCCAAATAATTTATACCTATCACTTTATAAATTATAATTGACTTTTAAATATTTTCTATAATCCAGTCCCCAAATTAACCAAGTGAAATGAAAGAAAGTGATATTAGGACTAAAATTCACAGGTGTTATAACGTATCAAGAATCATATTAAAACTTAGAACCTATAAAATCAAGTCGTACCAAAACCAAATGTTTCTCATACCTATATTTTTCTACTACAGCCAATTGCTTCTACTTTCTACTTAAATTGAACAATAAGAATCACATAAAATGAACTTATGTGATACTGTGAAAGAAGAATTTTAATAATGACTTTTTGCAATAATTTACAGAGAGTTAATTTCCTTTTTCTAAAGTTCATTTTAGTTTTGTCTGGTTTTCAGATGAAAGAAAGTGAATTACTGGTTGTGAAATTTATGCAGTGGTTAGCAATCTGCTGAATGTGGGATCATTTTTAAAATCTGTATTACTCTGACTTCATTATAATCACAATTTATCTCAGGTCTCATAAGGCCATATGCTAGCACATCAACAATGAGATATGCTTGCATATTTGCTTTTTATTTGAATAATTCTCTATTATTGGCTCATGTTTTAAGAAAATTTACCTTGCTCATTTTTGAAACCACATAAGCATAAGTAAAAATGAAAGATGGCACTAGTTCTTAAACATTCAACAGTGCAAGTCAGAACAATACAAAACATTTTAAGAAGAAACCTATTATTTTAGTTTAGTGAACCAACTATCCAGTTAATAATACATGTTCGTATATGAATTTTGAGTTCTTATCCACTATTTTAACGAGATGTATTTATTTAAGCAGATGTGTTGATTGAGGTCATAGCTTTGAATTAGATGCAGAAGGAATTATAGAATTCGGAAAAGTGGTTTCCATTGCCTTCAAACAAATGTCAGTTGAAAGATAACAATCCAAGTGTCATGTCATCAGAATGGTAATACACGCAACATGTGAACACAGAACTCACAGCTTTAAAAACTAAACCATCTTGTCTAATAGTGACATTAAAGATGTTATTTATTGCTAATATATATGTATATATAAGAATTACATACAACAGTTGATATTATACCTATTTTGCATGAAGAATTATTGGTTTTCCTGAACTCTAATTAGTTATCACAGTGATATTTATCATTACTCATTTAAAAGATAGTAAATATGGTTCAAATAAATTATGTTTATAATTTCAGTTTATTTTAGTAAATAGTTACTGAACACTCATCCACTATAGAAACTATACTAAATGTTGAGAGTGCAAATACTTAGACTAAGTCCTGAAATCAAGGATATTAAATTCAACAGTCAAAATCAAAAAGAAAATAAAATTCTTAGAAATAACTTGTTCCAAGAAAGTCACTGGAGGTACAGCAGATCAATTCATTTTAGAATTTCAACTAAAATCATTGTCAAACTTTTTAGCCTCTATTGCAATTGCTTTTTTTTTTTTTTTTTTTTTGAGAGGGAGTCTCGCTCTGTCTCCCAGGCTGGAGTGCAGTGGCCAGATCTCAGCTCACTGCAAGCTCCGCCTCCCGGGTTTACGCCATTCTCCTGCCTCAGCCTCCCGAGTAGCTGGGACTACAGGCGCCCGCCACCTCGCCCGGCTAATTTTTTTTTGTATTTTTAGTAGAGACGGGGTTTCACCATGTTCGCCAGGATGGTCTCGATCTCCTGACCTCGTCATCCGCCCGTCTCGGCCTCCCAAAGTGCTGCAATTGCTTTGAATTGTTTTCCTGTGCTACAGAATTCTTCCTTAAATTGTAAACTAAATTAAATCATGCTTAGTTACAGTGAAATTGTATGATGGCATATTATTTTTCATAAGTAGTTAATATTAAAACCTTACAACTTTGGGACAATTGCATAACAATGGGGGTGAAAAATTAAGTAAGATCCATAAATCCTATTATTGCCCCAATAATAGGATTTCTTTGTTTTGTTTTGTTTTGTTGAGACAGATTTTTGCTCTGTCGCCCAGGCTGGCTTGCAGTGGCCTGATCTCAGCTCACTGCAGTTTCCACCTCCAGGGTTCAAGCAATTTTCGTGCCTCAGCCTCCTGAATAGCTGAGACTACAGGCATGTGCTGCCACGCCCAGCTAATTTTTGTATTTTTAGTAGTATAGAATTTTGCCACATTGACCAGGCTGATCTCCAATTTCTTTTTTTTCTTTTTTTTTTTTTTTTTTTTTTTTTTTTTTATGATCTCCAATTTCTGACCTCAAGTCATCACTTGCCTCAGCTTCCCAAAGTGCTGGGATTATAGGCATGAGCCACCATGCCCAGCCCCAAATAAATTTCTAATTGATTAAATATTTACATATAATGAGAAGAACTTTAAAAACTCTAGAAGAAAATATGGCATATTAGAAAAATAATCTATGGGTAAGAAAGTTATTGAGGCAAGATACAAAATTTTAAAAACTATGAAAAAAGTAGAAAAAATATAGCATTTAAAAATTATGTATGTATAAGTATTTCATAAATAAAATCAAAACAAAAGGGAAAAGAAAAGATTTAAAATAGATCAGATATGCAAAATATGTAAAGAAACTTTATAAACTTATGAGAAAGAAAAACATCTTTGTAAAATAATTAGCAGAGAATATTAGCAATGAAAATATGAAAGAAAAATGTTAATTGTCAATATGGAAAGATATTTACCCCTAAGAGTAATCAGAATATTGAAAATAGCAATACCAAATTTTTTTCACCCATCAGAGTGAGGAAAATAAGTGATAAAATTTTGTGAGAATTTTTAAAAATGAGGATTTTGATATTGCATCGGAAAAAGTATAAATGACAATGTTATTTTGAAATATATTTTTGGTAAGATTAAAATTAATATAACATTTTACTAAGAATAAAAATTTAGAGGATGCATTCTTAAAGAATCATTTGCAAATTTTGTTAAAGATACTAGCATGTTCACCGTAGCACAAATTAGATTAGCAAGCAAACAAAATCCTTCAATTCTGAATGGTTAAATTATATAAATATAGAAAACATTCATATTTTTAAATAGTGCTCAGTCATAAAAAATCAACCAAATATTTTCTATTATGTTGTAAATTTAGTAGTGATTCAATAAACAATATGTAAAATACAATCTAATTTTTTAATGGTTTATGTTTGTGTTCATTTGCAGTTTCTTATATATTTATTTTAAAACCCCTAATGATACATACTAAACTATGAGTCTCTAGAGAGGGAAGTCAAATTGACCAGATAGATAAGAGACATGTAAACATATTTTTTTTTCCTTTTTTTAACATTTATTTTAAGTTCAGGGTTACATGTGTAAGTTTGTTACATAGGTAAACTTGTATCATGGGGTTTGTTGTACAGATTATTTCTTTGCCCAGGTATTAGGCCTAGCACTCATTAGTTATTTTGTCTAGTCCTCTCCCTCCTATCATCCTTCACCCTCCAGTAGGCCCCAGTGTCTGTTGTTCCCCTCTATGTGTCCATGTGTTCTCATCATTTAGCTTTTACTTATAAGTGAGAACAATGTGGTTTTGGTTTTCGGTTCCTGTGTTAGTTTGCTAAGGATAATGGGCTCCGGTTCCATCCCTGTTCCTGCAAAGGACATGATCTCATGCTTTTTTTATGGCTGTGTAGTATTAAAAGGTCGAAACCCAACAGATTCTGGCAAGGTTGTAGAGAGAAAGGAATGCTTACACACCGTTGGTGTAAATTAGTTCAACCATTGTGAAAGACAGTGTGGTGATTCCTCAAATACCTAAAGACAGAAATACCATTCCACCCAGCAATCTCATTACTGGGTATATACCCAAAGAAATATAGATTGTTCTGTTATAAAAACACACGCATGCAGGTATGTTCATTGCAGCACTATTCACAATAGCAAAGATATGAAATCAACCTAAATACCTATCAGTGAGAGACTGGATAAAGAAGACTTGGTACATATACAGAATTTTTTATATATATATTTTTTGTATTATTACTTGAAAGTTTTTACAGTAGGAACATATATTTTAGTGGGCAGTTTTTGAAAAAAAGTTAAAAGACGGCCGGGAGCAGTGGCTCATACCTGTAATCCCAGCACTTTGGGAGGCCGAGGTAGGTGGATCACGAGGTCAGGAGATCAAGACCATCTGGCTAACATGGTGAAACCCCATCTCTACTAAAAATACAAAAAAACAAAAATAAAAATAGCTGAGCATGGTGGCATGTGCCTGTAGTCCCAGCTACTCGGGAGGCTGAGGCAGGAGAACTGCATGAACCCGGGAGGTGGAGGTTGCAGTGAGCAAAGATTGTGCTACTGCACCACTCCAGCCTGGGTGACAGAGCGGGACTCCGTCTCCCAAAAAAAAAAAAAAAAAAAAAAAAAAAAAAAAAAAAAAAAATAGTTAAAGACTCTACATTTTGACTTTTATTTATAAATACTTTATTCATTATTTCCATTTATAAAATATATACACTAATTTATTGCATTTGTAACTACTGTAGTATCCTGTAATTCCTAATTGTAAACTTTTATTTTATTTTTGTAATTAATTTTATTTTTAATTTTATTATTATTATTTTTTTGAGACAGTGTCTTACCCTGTCACCCAGGCTGGAGTACAGTGGCACAATCACAGCTCACTGCAGCCTTGACCTCCCAGGCTCAAGCAATCAAGCTTCCCACCTCAGTCTTCTGAGTAGCTGTGACTATAGGCATGTCATCTGGCAAATTTTTAAACTTTTTGTAGAGACAGGGTCTCACTATGTTAACCAGATTGGTCTCAAACTCCTGGGTTCAAACAATCCTCTTGCATTGGCGTTCCAAAGTTCTGGAATTATAGGAGTGAGCCACCACACCAGCTCATAATAGTAAAGTTTTAAAGTAAGAAGCATAATAGAAGATATACCCTCTTATCAAATTTCTTTTCTTTTTCCCTCTCATCAAATTTCTAAGTGTACAATACAGTATCATTAAGTAATAGCACTCTGTTGTACAGCAAATTACTGGAAAGTAAACATCTTACATAACGAATTAAACAGCTCTCCATTTTCCCCTCCCATCAGCCCCTGCCAGACAACATTCCCATCTCTGCTTCTGTGAGTTTGGCTATCCAAAATATCTTCTATAAGTAGAATCATGCTGTATTTGTTCTGTGACTGGCTTATTTCATTGAGCATAATTTTCTCCAGGTTAATCCATGTTGCCACATATAGCAAGGTGTCCTTCTTTTATAAGGCTAAATAATATTCCATTGTACATATATACTAAAAGCTGTACAGAGAAGGGAACAATCCATAAAATGAAAAGGCAACCTATAGAATAGAAGCAAATATTGGCAAACCACGTATCTACTAAGGACTTAATGCCCAAAATATACTTTAAAAACTCCTGGAACTCAATTGCAAAAAAACAAAAAATGCAATTGAATGGGCAAAGGACTTTAAAAATGGGCAATACAACAAATAATCTAATTTTTTAAATAAATGTAACTTATCTGTGTCATCAAGGGCTTGTTTGAATGCAGTTTTATATAGCATTTCCATTTAAATAGACAGTTCTCCAAATAAGACATACAAATGGTCAACAGGGATATAAAAGCAATGTTCAACATTACTAATCATCAAGGAAAAGCAAATCAAAACCACAATGAGATATTACCTTATACCTGATAGGATAGCTATTATTTTAAAAAAGTGTTAAGAATTTAGAGAAATTGGAACCCCTGTACACTGTTGGTGGGAATGTAAAATGGTTCAATAGCTATGAAAAAACTGTACAAATGTTACTCTGAAAAAGTACTTTTATTGGCAATTTGATTTACAAAGTGCACAAAAATATCTGATATTGCTAATTAGATTGAAATTCATTTAAGCAGAAAGAAATTTCATTTTACGGATCAAAATAAGAGTTAAGCAACAATTTGATCTTTTATATATGTTCTTGTTTTATTACTACTGTTCCATTATTGGAATGATAAGCATGTAGGAATTATTTATATCCTACTGCTCAAGGTCATCGCCAAGGTCTGATGGCAAAAATTGAAAACGTTGCAACCTCAGGCATAAATGGGTTAAATTTGCATTTATAGAAATTTTAACAGAATTTAAACATTAGATTTTCTTACATCAGATTCTTATATTTTTTAACGCCTTCATAGGATTGTCTGCCTTACTTAAGAATTTTAAGTCTATATTTATCCATTATGCATTCTATTGTTCTTATAAAGATATTTTTTCACCCTCTGTTATGATCATTTTTAAAAGGCAAGAATTTTACTTATATGAGGCTAAAAATGTCTACAGTGTAAGTATTCTGGGAAGGTACTTGAATTAGCTCTCCAGGTATGCTAACAGTACCCAAGAAGAGCCAAGTGCTATATACTCACTTATTGTTTTGTTTTGTTTTGTTTTCTGGGAAGCACTAAACCAAGACTGATGCACCCTCAATACACAGTGAGTACAAGAAAAAGAAAATCAGCATAAGGTTACACAGGAAACAGAAGATAAATCACAATTCTTTTCACCACCTTGTAGACTAAGAGCAATCAAACACCACTAAACATTGTATACTCACAACTAAATAGAAATGTATTTGTAATTCCCTCTAGCAAGTCCGAAGACATGGTTTTACAAAACAAGACCAGAAAAATTTGGAAGATATATAAGGACTACAGGCCAAATACCATTTAAAATATGTTAGCAAATGAGCAAAATTCAAAGGAAATTCAAATGTACAAGTAAAAATGCAATGACAGAGTTGAGTCTAATGGAAGACAATAAAGAATAGAAGTGACAAAGTGCAAATTTATATGATAATATAAAAAGTTCTCCCAAAGTGCAACTAAAAAGAACAAAGAAAGAAAGAAATATAAGCAAAGATCCCAACATTTTGAAAGGGCAAACGGGGAGCATTACTTGAACCCAGAAGTTTAAGACCAGCCTGGGAAACATAGTGAGAACCCGTCTCTACAAAAAAATAAAATTAAAATCAGTCAGATGGGTGGCACACACCTGTAGTCCCAGCTACAGGAGGCTGAAGTGAGAGGATCACTTGAGCTCAGGAGGTTAAGGCTGCAGTAAGCCATGATCACACCACTTCACTACAGCCTGGGCAACAAATCTGGGCCCTGTCTCAAAAAAGAAAAGATCATAGATATGGAAAATAATGAATCTACCTAAAAACAAGTGTTCCAAATGAAGAAAGAACTATTTGAAAAGAGGCGATAGCCAAAAACTAAATTGAAAATAGTATTTCCAAGAAAGAAGGGAAAAAATAAACAAAACACCTCAGTGTTCAAATGAAAGAGTTTCACCACATTTTACACAAGGATTCCTGGGAGGAGATAACTGACATCTTCACAATGGGTCTTGTCTTCTAAGTATTAAAGTTCTCCTCTGTTGAGGTTGTTCCTTCGTGAGCGTTATGTGAGACACAGATACTTTACTACTGTGTCCATTCAGAGAGGTTTAACCACATACCTCTTACCCTGACCTCCTTGTTATTTTTATTTATTTTTGAGACTGAGTGTCACTCTTGTTGCCCAGGCTGGAGTGCAATGGTGTGATCTCAGCTCACCACAACCTCTGCCTCCCGGGTTCAAGCAGTTCTCCTGCCTCAGCCTCCTGAGTGGCTGGGATTACAGGAATGAGTCACCATGCCTGGCAATTTTTCTTTTTTTTTTTTTTAGTGGAAATGGGGGGGCTTCTCCATGTTGGTCAGGCTGGTCTTGAACTCCCGACCTCAGGTGATCCACCCACCTCAGCCTCCCAAACTGCTGGGATTACAGGTGTGAGCCATTGCGCCGAACCTCCATTTTTGAATTGTATTTGTCCTATGTCCTGGGTCATCACGTCGAGTTATTGACCACCAGGCCTGAACCAGTGTGGATCATATCTCTGGCCATAATGTCATTCAGGTAAAGCAAATACCAGGTGCCACTACTTGAGGTTCTCTCCAATGGGGAGATACCTCCCCCACTTTTCTTTTGTCATTCATAGTCACTCTGCATTGGGACTACAGTAGTACTGACATCACCTGATATCGGGTTTTACCAGAATATTATGCATATCCATCTATAACACCATACTCATTTTTCCCTCCTCAGCCAACTGGTGATAAGGGACTCTTAATAAGGTCATAAGTGGTCAAGAGAGAAAAAGCAATTTGTCAGGAGTAGGCACTGAGAACACTTACTTATGCAACTATTTTGTGCCCTGAGGGCTGTTTTGAGTCTAATCCTGAATATGCCACTTCCATTTGATGTAAGAGTACTGCTGAGCATGCCTAGCATTATTTTTGGTAGGTCAGAAAACATCTAGTTCATGATGGCCAGATTTCAGTTTCTATTAGTGCAGTAGCAAGCTAAGAAGCTGCATCTCAAAAGGAGAATAGTTATCTGTAGATGATAGCACAGCACTGTTCCAAATTCTCAAAGGTCTGTGGTATGATTCACCTTTAGGAACCTGCCATTAGTTTCATATAGTATTGCTAACTGCTGCAGACACCACAAGCACCATCACAGATGCTGATCATATGGCCCAATGACGGAGCAGCTTATATGGAAACTCGTACTTGTTTGGGCATCTTCTCTTACCTGGATGTCACTCAAAATGGGCAACCTTATAGGTTACCTGGTGATTGGTTCTGAATAGCCCACACCAACAAGGAATATGCTGCTTCCAAAAGTCAAAGAGGTCCATTAGCATTGTGACCTCTTTCTTAGTGGTGGGACAGGCAGGTGAAACAAATTGTCTTTCATCTTGTAAAGAATAAATGACACAGACAAGATAACTAGATACCCAGAAGTTTCATTGAGATATAGACTCCTGAATTTTTGTGAGATTTATTTCCGGTATGCTTTTTTTTTTTTTTTTTTTAAATGAAAACTCTAAAGTAGTTGTAATATCCTTCTCTCCTGGTCCAATGAACATTTTGTCATTAGTATAATGCACTAGTATGATGCCTTGTGGAATATAAGGTGATTGAGATCTCTGTATGTTAGACACTGTAACTTTCAGTTGGTATATTATTACAGTCATAAGGCAATATCATGATTTTGTATTGCTGACTTTTCTGAAAGGAAACTGTCCTCCGTGGTCTTTTTAAAACAAGTATAAAGAAAGTGTTCATGAGATGAATAACTGCATACCATATGCCAGAAGATGTGTTAATTTGCTCTACCAAAAAAACCACATCTGGGACAGTGGCTGCAGCTGGAATCAACACCCAAGTAAGTTTATAATGATCCACTGTCATTCTCCAAGGACCATATGCTTTCGCCACAGGTAAAATAGGTGAAGTAAAGGAGGGTGGGGATATGAGGGGCGTCATCATCCTTGTGCCATTTTGCCCTTGATGGAAAGAATAACCTCAGTAGTGCTTCTGGGAATGCAGTATTGAATTTGCTTATTTTGATGGATAAATGCAGTGTTAGCAGCTTCCCTTGGCTATTCCTGCCACTATAACCCACCTCATGGGTCAAGAAACCATTGTATGGATTTTGCATGTTTCCGAATATATTTGTTTGAACTATACATTCTGGAATTGAGAAAACAACCACAATGTGGTTCAGGAAATTCCTGGACACATTGTGCAATGGTCCTGAGCCAAACATTTATAAATATCTATGCTTCACATTTCTTATATGAAAAAAAGGGATATAATAATAGCTTCTTTATAATGTTGATTTAAGGTATAAATGAGAGAATTATAAGTTATGTGCTTTTCTAGCACATAGTAAGCCCCAAAAAGTATTATATATTATTCTTTAATTTTAGTTTCATTAAAAGGATGATTTTACTATGTTGACAATTCTGTATCAGCTGCATGCATCTGACTAAGAAAAGAATTATATTAAGAAATCAAACCAACTAAGTACCTAGTAATTATTTTTATTATAAAATTTTAAACTTCAAAATTAGTTTTTATCATACTCTGATCAGTTCTAAAATTTGAATTAACATTCTTAATTTTATATTTTTTTGAAAAATAATGAGACTGTTATATTATAATTTTCATAAAACATGTGTAGCAAAATGTTTGGAGAAAATGCAATATAGATTTTTACCATGGATCATGATTATTTTTCTTTATTTTGGTAACAATTATGTATTTACATTTTTAATGTTCATAGCAATATATTTTTCATAGCTTAAATGAAAATTGAACTCAAGTATTGAAAAATGAAAAGTTAGAAATCACTTTTGAAATTTAGGACAGCTTCCTAGGCATTTTGTTTACAGTTTGTTACTGTGAGGACAGCTGGAAAAAGACACTGGTGAAGAGCAGGCATCCAGTCAGGACAGTTGGAGCTGAAGCAATTCCAGTCTCTGAGGCTCATCAGTGAATGGAAAGGGCCAACACTTGGTAACAAAAATGGTAACACATGAGTAATTACTGTCATTATCAGGATACAAACAAAGGAGTAAAACAGGCCAAAAAGAACCAAAAATCCACCATAGAAATGGAAGTGAATAGCAGGAAGAAGCATCAGGATTCCAAGGGTGAAAGAAGAAGAAGCTGTGAAAGCCAGCAGGGAACAGAGAAAATTTGTTCATACTTTCTGTTCAGCCAGCCAGTCAGCTTGTCCTGTACTTCAACAACATTCTTTTTGGCTTATTACCTTTCCCATCCACAATGATACCATCATGGATGAGCTCCTGTGCATTATTCAGAAAAGGATAGGCTTTGCTGGAACAATAAACACCACAATCTAGGGACTAGACACAACCAAAGCTGGTTTGTCCCTCATGCCACAGTGTGCTAAGTGCTGAGCACTCCTGTAGGTAGAGTTGACACAGGGCTTAAGGATCACTATGGCGCCATCTACCCAGAAGATCAAAAAAGGAGAGTGGAGCAGTGGCAGCCCAGATACTATATTGCCCTTCCCAGAAGTGACACCCTGTCCTTCCATTCACATTGCTTTGTTCTGCTAGCCACATGGCAGACCTAACCTCTAGGCAGGCTGGGAACTGTGTGTGGACATTGGTCACCACTAACAGTTTTTCCCACTCTACCTTCACCAGTTTCCACTTAATTAAAATAACATAGTGATTAATCTTTCTGACAATTTTCTTCTCTGATTCCAACTCATACATTTTCTTTGAGATTCTTCTTTCTTAACTGCCTTCAGTCAAAACCCATCACTAACTAGATCAAAATGAAACTCCATATCCTTTTTAACAAAAATCTTCACAATCTGGTTCTACTAAACCTAACTTTAACAAGTGATAATAAAAGAGATAGTTTCTGTGACTTCTACACAGACCAGGTCACTTTTAATCTTGTTTATGACATTTCCTTCACTTTGATGGGATTCTTTTTCCTACCCATTCAGATAACCAACACTAGAAATTCTATCTGGAGAGAAAAATGAGTTAACATCTGAGGAGATCAGGGAACATGGCCCTGTGGCAGTCTACCGGCTGCCCTCTACTCTCAATTTCAATTCAATCAGCAACCAGGTCCCCTAAGTTTTGTGATTGTGGATTGGCAGGAACATGGCACAGAAGGATTGTGGAGGCAACATGCTCTGCCAGATGATGAATATAGACAGAGAACCGATGAAAAATATTTCTCCCTATGAAGTGAGAGCCAGACATGGAAAATCCTCAGATTGGGTGGGGTGGGTTTGGGGAGGGGGCAAGGAGAGAAATCTTATAACTAAAGATTGACCTGGGAATGCCCATATATGGTTTTGCTGGTATCCCAGACTTCTAGATAGCTGTGGGGAAGAGCTGGTGGTCTGAATTCTCTCTATCATTGAAGAAATAATAGCACCACCTTTGCAGAAGATAAGTCCAGAAAATAGAAAGCTTTAATCAATGATCATAAAATAAACAGAGTGAACTTAATGACTGGCATCCCACCACTTCACAGGACAGAGTTTTGCCCTTCTCTCATCTCATCAGACTTTCACCTGTTGAGGATCTCTGGATCTAGATCTCAACTCCAAGTGTGGCATATGAATAAGCAAAGGAAAATAACCTAACCAGAGCTATGAAACAAAAAGAAAAAAAAAAAAAGGAAAAACAACAGAATACTCATAGTATAGCAAGATAGGACTGCTGTGAGAGAGAGAGAATAACTTAAAGCAAAATAAATAAGAACACGTATGACAATTCAATTATAGCACAAAATGTTCTCTATAATAGGTACGTAGGTAGTGAGATAATTATTTAAGTTTGTATGTAATATTTTATTTGAATTAAAAATCAGGAAACAAAATGATCACCAAATTAGGTTACTGAGTGAGTTTCAAATTAGGAATTCGTTCAAATGAAAGAAATTTTCCAAAGCATACACCAAACAGAATAATGAAATGAGAAAAACAAATAACAGCTAGAGAGGTGAGAATTAAATGAGTAGGAAAAAAATATTCTTGAGCTGGAACAAGACCTGATTCTGGGGACTAAAAGCCTTTGCAAGGTAAATGAATAGAGGAAAAAACTTAGGTTTATTTTAATAAAATTATTTAACTCCAAGAGTAAGAAGAAAATCTTCATACTTTCAGAAGAAATAACTACCTAGCTACAAAGTAAAAAGGAACACAGCGAGATGAGAGGTCTCCATTCTGACACTCATTAGAAAACAATGGAACAATATGAATAATCAAGTCACAGCCATTCTAAACACACATACACACACACACACACAAAACTATATTTGCAAATATCAAAGAATTGAAGAAACAGAGACCTTGAAATGAAAGAACATGAAGAAGAGAGGAAGAAAATTTCTTCTATCACCTTCCAAATAGACAGAGAGTATTTATTTCAGTGAAAACCCAAAAACATTGTCTTGCATTTCTGTGGTTCTAATAGCATCGCTTTCCCATCTGTGAAGTTTACACAAAGACATGGAATATACTGATTTGCTTCACCCAATCAGGACATGTTCCTCCACCTGAGATTTATGCCATGTCCACTCCAAATGCATGGAGCCAATATAGGTAGTATGCTTTTCCAAAAGAAATCTGTACCATTAGAAAGATGAAATGAAAACTCATTCTACTACTTGTCAAGACACCGTTAGTGGAATGAGAGGTATATTAGAAGATTTGAAGATTCTTTTGATCATAGAAACAACACAGTGATATTTGAATAAATAAATGGCAAAACTGCTTGTTACAGCTCCAAATGAGGGAAGGCTGCCACGCAGGGCCACGAAGAGGGTTGCACCAGGGATAGGGTAACAACAAACTGGGACTTTCGGGAGCAGGTTATGCATGGCAAGTGGGATAGGATTAGCTAGGTCATACAGGCTCCTGGTGGATTGACTAATTTAATTAATCTCACTGGCTCTGGGCATAGAGGCTGCCCCTAATTGTCTGTTATCTGGCTTTGGGGCAATTACTGCAGGTGCATAGTGACTCCAGAAAATGAGAGTCCAATAAAGCAAGTGATTGTCGTGTGGACTTAATCAGCTGCTCTAGAAGTGGAACAGATCTGCCTCTAGCCACATCCTCAAAACTGGATCCGATAGCATTTAAGAAAATAACAAATTACAATACAAAAGACAAGCATCAGACCATCAGATATAACTCTTGTGAATATATTCTTCAAAAGGACTCCTGTTCAGAATATATGAGACTTTGAACTCAACAAGGAGAATATGAACAACTAAATTTAAATGAAAAATCTGCAAATACTTAGAAAAAATATATAAGATTAAGAAATAAACAAATTTAAAAAAGGATGCTTACTGTTCATTAGAGAAATGCCAAGTAGAACCACAAAGAGATACCACTAAATATAAATCAAAATAGCTAACACCCACAGATATTGGTGAAGATAAAATTCAAGAAGTCTCACATGTGGCTGGTATGAATGCAGAATGATACAGACACTTTGCAGAACACTTTAGCAGTTTCTTATAAGACACAGAAATCCTTCCTTAAGGATTTACTCAAGGTCAATGAAAAGATGTGTTCACATGTAGGCTCATATCTGGATATTCACAACAGCTTTATTTATAACATCCAAATACTGAAAAAAAGGCTTTATGTTTATCAACTTGTGAGTTGACAAATTGTGGTATATCCTTGCAATATAATTCTGCACAGCTGTAAAAGCAATTAACTGTTGATTAACTACTAATGCACTCAACAACAGGGATAGAACTCAAAATGCTAAGTGAAAGAGGCCAGATACAAGACTAAAAATTCTATGATTTATTTATGTGACATTCTGGAAAAGGTAACTGTATTATCAGAAATCAGAGCAATGGTTACCAGGAGCAGTAGAGGGGAGAGATTGACTGCAAAAGGTCATGAAGAAACATTTTGCAGTGGTAGAAATATTTCATATCATGCTTTCAAACTCATACAATTGCACATTTTACATTGCTGAAGTTGTTGTATGCAACTTACACATTGAAATATCTGATTAATAGTTAATAACAATGTATTTTATACCTGAACATTACTGATAGTAGATTTTGCATTCTTATCACAAAGAAGTATGAGAAGTAATGTGTGTGTTAATTAGCTTGATTTAGCTGTTTAATGATGTATACATGTATCAAAACATCATGTTGTAAGCATAAATATGTACAACTTCGTTAGTCAATTTAAAAAGTAAATAATTAAAAAACACGATAGTAGAATGCAGACTTTATCATTAATGTTTTAGTTTATTTCTTTCCTTTATTCCCCCATGAAAATTTCTTTTTAATATACTCTTGTACAAATTAGTGTCCACAAAAAGAAAAAGAAAATTCTGATTAAGAACACTAAGTTCACTATAATTCAGTTATTTGAAATAGCAGCACCTATTTTGTTTATTGAATAACAGATTTTATTATTTAACTCCTAGTCCTACTAGCATAACTGAAGATTTTTCATCTTCATTTAAGCCATTTAATAACTGCCCAGCCAAAATCACTGATAACCCTCCTGTACTCCTATAGTTTTCTTGTATCCTTAAGAAAGTCGGTTTTACATGCGTATTCCTATACCTCACAAGATTTTAAAACTTTCAAATAAAATAACACATAAATAATGTTTTGCAGACTGCAAAACACTTTAGAAATTACAGCAACTATTACTTATTATTCTTTGAGTAGGAATAATTTCTAATTCATCTTTGTGCATAAAACATAATTTTTTGCTCAGAAAATGTATTGAATATAGTTGAATAGATGATTGGAATTCTTATTTTTATATTTGAATTATTCCACCTTGTGACATTTAATTTAGACACAACATGATAGCATTATCCTTGGGACAAAAGATGAAGAGTGACTAACAGTGACTATCTTGTTTTTCTATCGGTTTTACTTGTCATCAAATTTCCTCTAAGTGAACTATTTATTGAGTTTCAGTAGCACCGAGTGCCAAAGGACAATTAAATTGATCCTCAACAAATTACTAAGAAACACTTCCTTGATTTTAGTGTTTCCCCTTAATTGTGAAGCCATGGCAGCTCCACAAATAAATGGGTTGCTTAACAGACTCCACTGCTAATAATGTGAAAAGCTTGAATTACCTAATGTTGCTTACAACATCTCTATTACCATTCTGAATGCAGCCAAAAATAGAGTGATAAAGACCAGAATAGTCGCTATATTTTTCACCACAAAGTACATTCAATCCTTCATGGGCACATACACAAATGCGGACACATGCACCTATATAGAAATATAAATATATATATATATATGTGCATATATATATATCTCCACACACACGCACACAAGTAGGTGCATATATAAATAAAATACTAAACCTCTGTTTTGTTGGGGGTTTTTTTGGTTTGTTTGTTTGTCTTAGTGACAGAGTCTCACTCTATGCAATGGTACAATCTCGGCTCACTGCAACCTCTGCCTCCTGGGTTCAAGCAATTCTTCTGCCTCAGCCTCCCAAGTAGCTGGGAGTACAGGTGTATACTGCCATGCCCAGCTAATTTTTTGTATTTTAGTAGGAACAGGGTTTCACCTTGTTGCCCAGGCTGGTCTCGAACTCCTGAGATCAGACAATGTGACCACCTCAGCCTCCCAAAGTGCAAGAATTATAAGTGTGAGCCATGACGCCCAGTCTAAACCCCTGTTTTTAAAACATTTCATGTCAATTGTTTTGGTATTAAAAGTTTGGTCCTTGTTAAGTTCCTTTTATAAATAAATAAACTAGGACTCAAAGAATAAAAAACAAAACAAAACTTATTTTTGGAGGGGGTGTCTGCAATTCTGTTTTTATTTCACTAGGAGACTGCCTAATTACCTAAAACTGATTGACTCTATTTTCAGAAAACTAAGTATAAGTGACATGGGAATAATTCCATGTATAATTTTTCCAGCAGTTAATCAGCAGTGCCTACCACATTGCTTGATTCATAGTACCTGTGATAAATAATAAAAAATAACTACCAATTCTGAAAGTCTATGTTCCAGTGACCATTTTAAGTGGTTTACACATTTCAATCTCATTGATTCTCAGAACAGATTTATGTCATGGGCACAACTATCCTCATGTTACTTTCCACTCTATGCCTCCCTCCATTCCATGATAAATCCCTCTGTGTATGTTTTTCATAGCTGACATAACATACCACCATAAATAGCACTTAAAACAATAAAAATTTATCATCTCATAGTTTTGGAGGTCAGGAGTCTTAAAATCAAGGTGTGATGGAGAGGATGCATTCCTTTCTGGAAGTACAAAGGGAGACTTTGCTTCCTTGCTTTTTTCAGCTTTTAGAGGTTGCCACATTGTCAATTACCTCCATCCTCAAAGACAGCAAAGTCAAATTTCTCTAAACCCTTTCTCTTTAGTCATAATATTTGCTGCTTTTGAACTCAAGTGATTAGACTGGGTCAACCTGGATAATCCAGGATAATCTCGTCTCTAGATCTTTAATCTTAATCATATCTTCACAGTCTCCTTTGCCACGTAAGGAGACATTCACAGATTCAGGGCCATTATTCTGCCAGCTACATCTATATCATCCATTTTTCAGTGACCAACTTCTTATGCCTCTGGCTTAAAGTGAAACCTAGATTCTTGCTGAAGGCATTTATTTTCACTGTTTTTACAAGTAAAACTAATCATTCTTCTGCTTCCTTTCTTCCAAAATAACCAGAAACTGGATCTGTTTTATCTTGGTTTTACACCTTTAAATCCCAACCATTATTACTCATTTCAAAGTACCTATTCTTACAAATTTCTTACCATAAGAAATATAACATTTCTATTTCACATCATAATTTTTGTCTTTTTGTTCATAGACTTAGTCACCTACAATAATTTTCCTCCCTCCTTCCACCGATTCCCATGGCCTCATCTTCAGTTGTGCATGTCAACCTCAATAGGGCTGCAAATATATTGGCCACTTATTTTTTGCTTCTTTTCTGTTTGCTTTTGATCAAGTTCCAGGGAGCCAGATAGAATTAAGAGAACCTATTTCCAATTATTATTGTATCTTCTTTGGATTCCTCAAGACTACAGCCAGGAAAGGATCTGGTTTCATCACTAATTGTTGCACTGTAAAAGGCTATTGCAGCAAAGGGAAGAAAATGATAAACTCTTGGCAAAATAATGTTCCCTTAGAGTTCAAGGGAAACACCTTTGATCTTTATTCCCATGGCGCATGCCACCATTCTCTCTCTTAGGACTCCACTTGGTTCTTCACTCTTAGGTTGTGCTCCTATATCCAAAGTGAATCATTAAATCTCACTGTACAAATCTTTATTCCCCCCTACCATTTATTTTGTTTGTTTATTTTTGAGACCTAGTCTCACTCTCTCGCCCAGGCTGGAATGCAGTGGCTCCATCTCAGCTCATTGCAACTTGTGTCTCCAGGGTTCAAGCGATTCTTGGGCCTTACTCACTACTGAAGAAAACCCAACCACACAGCATAGGAGCAAATCATATTGCCTGAATCCATTTTCTTTACTCATTTCCCACAATTAGAGTCTGGAATATTTTTGCCTCGACTTTGCAAATGGCGATGCCCATTGTTACCAAAGTCCTGTAGATTTATGAGTGTCAGGTGGAGTGAGGAACCTCGGGTGGTATGGAGCAGAAGGCTGAGGTGGTGGTGGTAGAATGAATTCTGAAACTCCAAAATTAAAGATGGCCATGAACCCATCTTCATGGTTATTTTCACATGTAAGAGCTGAGAATATGTTCACTTCTCTAGGTAGTGAAATCATTAGCTCAAGCACAGATATATCATCCGAAGCCAGAAACTAAGGTGCAGATATGGGTGAATCTAAATCCATATGGAGGAAGGATACACTTCTTCATTTTGAAAGTTGTCTATCATTTCCTATGAAAATAGTAATTCTCATTTCCATGTAAAATACTACTTGTTTGTTTTTATACCTATCAATTGCCTTGATGAATAAGCAAGTGTAATAGATGCCCTACTAGTAGCCTACTTCTTGCTTATTACAGAAAAGGGCCCTGGTTTGTTCATTCTAATAAAGACAAGAAGAAATTGTGTTATACTTACTTTTCATTTGGGTGTGGATGAAGGAAATGAGAAGGGATAATTACATTTTATAGATATACTTTCAATATTTCTCTACTTAATATTTGCCTCCCATAACATCCAAAATGACCCCATTTTTAGTGCTTCTTTCAACTTTAATTTTAATATCTTCACTAAAAAGTTTTTCCCTTGGATTATGAGTTTGTAACATCTCTTTTATACAAAAAATAATTTTAAAAGTAAATTAAAGTAATTATGGACAACCTTCCCTTATTCACTTCCTCCACCAGTCATGTTTCTAGTTCTTACCTACATTAATAGCTATCATCGTTGACTTCATTTCCTAAGCTTTCCACTCTAACTTATTCATCGATCACTCACTCCTTATCACACTAAACTTGTTTTTTTTCCAATCTTGCCACCAAAATATTTCTCTGTAGCTCACCTTTAGCCTTCCTATTTATAAAATCAGTAGACATCCCAGCAGCTTTTAACCTTCTTTTAAAAATACTCTTTTATTAGAATGTCTCACCCTTTCTCTTTATTTATTTTTTTGCCCTAAGTGATTCCTTTCCAGTACTTTTTTGTTTACCTTTCCCCATCAGTTCTTTAAATGTTTGTGTGTTTCAACTTATGGTAGTTTATCTTCTCGGTCTACAACTCCTGACCCTGTCCAGGAATGCAGCTTCAGTTGCCACCAACATTTTGGTGATTCCTAATTCAGAATCTTCCATTCAGACTTCTCTGAACTTCAAGTCAGAGCTAACTTCTTCTGACTAACATGTACATAGAAATACCTCTAGGGAATCATATCCATGCCCGGTCAAAATAAGAACATTTTATTCCTGCCTCACACTTAATGCCTACTTAGGACGAATCAAGAAAAAGTTGTATCATCTACAAAGTGTGACTGTAAGTGAAGGGAAACATTAAGATATTTTGAACACATTTAAAACTTTAAAAGTTGACGATTCTTTTCTTATAAAAATGTATCCTCGGCCGGGCGCGGTGGCTCAAGCCTGTAATCCCAGCACTTTGGGAGGCCAAGACAGGCGGATCACGAGGTCGGGAGATCAAGACTATCCTAGCTAACACGGTGAAACCCTGTCTCTACTAAAAAATACATAAAACTAGCCGGGCGAGGTGGCGGGCGCCTGTAGTCCCAGCTACTCGGGAGGCTGAGGCAGGAGAATGGCGTGAACCCGGGAGGCGGAGCTTGCAGTGAGCCGAGATCCGGCCACTGCCCTCCAGCCTGGGCGACAGAGCGAGACTCCGTCTCAAAAAAAAAAAAAAAAAAAAAAAAAAAAAATGTATCCTCATTGTCACTGTGTTATGGAAAGCACAACACTGTATATTTATAATGCAAATATAATTCAAGAAAACTTAAAATTCTTGGAGAAAACTGAACAGAAGGAAAAATCCTAAATGCAGATATTTTCATTAGGACATTGGGAGTTACTTGGTTGTATAAATTAGGTGTATGCATGACTAAGACTATTTCTTTGAAGGTTTGAGAATTAGTACACATTATGTATTTTATTGTGACCATCTGTATATGCAGAGGAGTTTGGTGAAAGTGTTATGGCCTTAGAAAATAGCCTTGAGCACAAATAGTATTTCTGCTACCTGCTAGCCTGTAATCACTAGAAATTTACTTACCCTCCTTCAGCTAGTTTCTCTATTCACAAAGCAAGGGCACAGATATTTAACCTACAAGCTTGGTGTAAGGATCTTGTCACCCTACTGTTCCTGGCATGTATCTGGCACTAGAAAAAAATGGAAACTGTTAAAAACATTATTTGCAACATTGTTAATAAATTTTATTTGATTTCTTAGATGTATGTTCCCATAAGGAAAAAAATGAATCAATAGAAAATATCAATACATATATAACTCCTAAATTTTGTTTATGTAGTTTTAATTCTAGGCAGATATATTTACAATTATTTGTTCTTGAGATTAATACCCTTTGAGTTTATATAGTGGCAGTACATATTCCTAGCCTATTAAACACAGAGTACACAGAAAAATCAAGTCTAGAAACCTACAGAAGTGAGCCATAGACAAAATCAGTGTGGTATCCTCGAGTGACTACGTTAAGTTATATCCTAATTGAACTTGACTAAGCATCATGAACTTTTCCTCTGAGCTCAATTCTTTTTTTTTTTTTTTTTGAGACAGAGTCTCGCTCTGTCGCCCAGACTGGAGTGCAGTGACATGATCTCAGCTCATTACAATCTCCGCCTCCCGGGTTCACGCCATTCAAAGAGCTCAATTCTTATTACTAAATTAGACTTTTCATGAGATATTGTTAATTAGATTTTATGTGTCAATATTGTTTTACCGTCATGTTCATAGTGTCTTTTATATTTACATAATTGTTACCCCGAATTGTAATATAAGCCATCCATGATAAAATACAGTACCTAAGCAATACTTAGAACCTGTATTTATCTTATTAATATTGTCTACCACCTCAACCAAACATTCAGAACAAATCCAAAATAAGATTGCTCTTTTAATCATACATATATTCAAACAAACCATTTTGGTCTACTTGAATCTTTTAATACCTGCATAGTACTACCTGCACTGGGGATTAAGACAGAAAAAGTCTGCTAAAAGTTTTAACCACAAAGACTGACACACCATTGCTTCTGGTTGCATAGCTTGTGCCTAATCTCTCTACTCCAGTTTTAAATTTGAGTTATGACACAAAAAAAAGGTCATGTCCTCAGATTCTTTGAATCCTGAGGACTATTTGACCATCCTAAAAGAAGTATGCATGTAAAAATTGTTTATACATCTTGGAAGCTTTTCTCTTTTGAGAAAGGGACTCATAGAGTTTGACAATCCTTTGCAATGGTAATCCTTATATCCAGGTAATTCATCGTTCCTTTACATGCATTGCTTTATTCAAACTCTGTTAAGGTAAAATAATCTGATTTTCTTTTCGGTGTCAAAAGTGTTCTTTTATATTTCTATGCTATCACTATTTGGTAATACATTTTATTCTGGCCCCAGTCTCATCCTGTGAGAGTTCCCCTTCTCCAGTTGCTGTTTCTGATTTGCAAAAAGACACCCCATCCTGTCTATCATAATTTCTATTTATCATTCCAAGGAGTAAGCAAATGCTGAGAACTAGAATTTATGTAATAGGCTTCTCACTATATTCTCAATGCTCTTGAGTGATGATCATACCATGTCTGATTAGACTTCATATAATTGGGATCCAGCTATTCTATGAAGGGCAGTCTGCTTCATCATTGGCCAGTTCTATGATGGGAGGCATCTTTCTTATACAACAGCCATATCCTCCTTCCTTGTGATATCAGTGATTCATTCACCTGTTTATTTGTCCAGTGTATAGTGAGCATCTTACATACTAGCCTCTGTAAATAAAATAAAACAAGATACAATTTCTGCATTCAAGGAAATTTGTTGTCTAATGGGAACAGGCTACAATGCAAGAAGAACCTTGATCTAATGAAGTAGCCATGTAACTGTACCTTTCTTTGTAGAAGGTTCCTTCCAACCAGTCCTTCCAATCTCGGGTTAAACATTACTGCCTGAATCTTGAACTTAGAAGAGGTTCTTTGTTATATATGGGCAACAAGAAAATGCATACTCTCACATTAGAGCCCATATATCAGCTTTTAATAATTGTGACTATATAATTTACATTTCTTTTCTGTTTTATTCCATGTCTCTTGAAAGTAGGGACTGGAGTGTATAATATTTTTTCTCATCATTGTTTTTAGTAAAATGACTGGTACATAATAATTAGCAAATACTAAATAAGTTAATGAATGAATTGGCAATATTGTATTGGTTCTGCTTTTTCACCACACTGTGGCTGTATTAATTTCTGTCACTGCAAAAAAATTACCACAAAATTAGAAACATAATACCAGATGCTTATAATCTCATTTTCTATAGGACAGAAGTCCAGGGATGGCTAAGCTGGATTGCAGCTAAAACTACTATCACCTTGAAACTTGGCAGCAATTAAGTCTGACAGTTCCCTTTTTTCCAGGATTCTGGTCTCAGAGACAGGACTGTGATCTTATCTGAGGTTTGGTGTCCTCTTGCAGGGTCAATGATTTTTGGCAATATCTTGTTCCTTGTATTTTGTAGCTTTCAGAGGCTTCCTACCATTCTTTATCATAGGACCCTCTTACAGTATGGCAGTTTGTTTCTTGAAGGCCAATAGAAAACTGTCTCTTTCAATAATAACACTGTTACACTGTTGGTGGGAGTGTAAATTAGTTCAACCATTGTTGAAGACAGTGTGGTGATTCCTCAAGGATTTGGAGCCAGAAATACCATTTGAACTGGCAATCCCATTACTGGGTATATACCCAAAGGATTATAAATCAGTCTACTATAAAGATACATGCACACATATGTTTACTACAGCACTGGTAACAATAGCAAAGACTTGCAATCAACCCAAATGTCCATCAATGATAGACTGGATAAAGAAAATGTGGTACATATACACCACGGAATACTATGCAGCCATAAAAAAGGATAAGTTCATGTCCTTTGCAGGGACACGGATGAAGCTGGAAAGCATCATCCTCATCCAAGTAACACAGGAACAGAAAAACAAATACTGCATATTCTCATTCATAAGTGGGAGTTGAACAATGAGAACACATGGACACAGGGAGGGGAGCATCACACACCAGGGCCTGTCAGGGGGTGGGAGACTAGGGGAGGGATAGCAATAGGAGAAATACCTAATGTAGATGACGTGTTGATGGGTGCAGCAAACCACCATGGCACGTGTATACCTGTGTAACAAAATTGCACATTCTGCACATGTACCCCAGAACTTAAAGGATAATTTTTAAAAGTAAAAAAAAAAAAAAAAAGTGACTCTTTCTTCTTTTGTCTCTGACCTACAGACCTTCAAAGGATGTACAAAACATTGTCAGACTAAACAAATTCAATATAATTAATAAAGAGACTTTTGGAGAGTCCAAGTGAGAATTATAAAAATATAACTAAATTAATCCTTTTTTGATGCACAATAATTTCTCTTTTTTTTTTTTAGAGTGTGGCACTCAGTCTAAAAAAATTGAAACATTTACCTAATGAGTAACATTTTCAATCTCTTTGGTCAGTTTCTTACCACAATATGGAAATTGTATTTCTAGATATACATTCAACTTTTATATATTTTAAGAGATTATGCCGTAACATAGGGGAAGGGTAAACAAAATCCTTAAATTTATTTTCCAGAAACTCCCTCAAACTATATTTTTTACATTCATATTCAAGTAGCTGCCTTAGAAATAAAGTACAAAAAATTCAATTACTTGCTAATAACTTCTATTTGTGTGTGTGGCTTTTGGGCCTGTATGCTAAATCCTTTAAAAATATTTTATCTGTAAAAACAATCTTTAATGTTTTACCAAGTTTTTATGCTTCTTTGTGTATTTATTTTGTCAGTTGTGAATTGTATAAGCTTAAGTTCAATTTATTCTTTAGAAGAAACGTTAACAGTTTTCACAAAAAAAGAAATGGTTAAGAAAAGTACTAAATAAAGCTCTTAGAAACCTCCCTCCATGTGGGCAAGGGAATCATAACATTTCATACTATTCTTATAATTATACAATAAATGGAAAATAAGCTTTACCACCTTATTCTCAAGTGAAACATGAGAAATGTTGCCAAATGCTCTGTTGGGTGAATATGTATTTTTTAATTGACAACTAAAATTTTTATAAATTCACGGTGTACAACATAGTGTTTTGACATATGTGTACATTGCAGAACGCCTAAGTCAAGCTACGTAACATATGCATTACCTCACACACTTGTGCTTATTTTGTGGTGAGAACACTTACAATCTATTCTATTAGTGATTTTCAAGCATACAACATACTGTTATAATTTACAGTCACCATGATATACAACAGATATTCCAAAGTTACTCTTGCTAATTAAAGTTTTGTACCCTTTGAATGGCATCGCTCCAATCTTTCCTACCACCAATCCCTGGTAATTATCATTCTGTTTTCTGCTTCTATGATTTGTAAAACTTTTAGATTCCACAAATAAGTGAAATCATGGAATATTTGTATTTCTATGCCTGGCTGATTTAACTTAACATAATGTTCTCCAAGTTCACCCATGTTGTCACATATCATAAAATCTCCTTCGTTTTAAAGGCTTAATAGTATGCGTTGTTTATATATTCCTCTTTTACTTTATTCATTAAACCTTTAATGAGCATTTAGGTTGATTCTACATATTGGCTACTGCAAGTAAGGCTGTAATAAATGTGGGAGCACAGGTATCTCTTCAAAGTACTAATTTAATTTTATTATGATATATCCAGTAGTGGGATCATATGATAGCTCCATTTTTAATTTTGTGAGCAAACTCCATATGGTTTTCCATAATGGCTGTACTAATTTATACTCCCACAAACACTATGCAAGGGTTCCCTTTTCTCCACACCCCAAGCAATGCTTGTTATTTTTATCTTTTGAGAGTAGCCTGGATGAATAGGTATTTCTAAGGAACTCCCTAGATCTATAAACTTTAATCAAAACACTGATAAAATTTGTTTGGCATGAGTTTTCCTAAGCAGCATGGCACAATTTTTCCTTCACAGAAACAAATAGACTAACTACACAGAAAGATCACTGGACATATTTCTAGGAGATATCTATCCAAGAAAACTATTTTTTATCATGATTGATAATCCAATCATTCCAAGATTAAATTCTTGTGATTCCATAAAGTGTCCAGAGGATTGAGAAAATGAGGGGAGTAGGAAAAAAAATGTATGGGTGGAGGAAAACAAATTGTAAAGGTGAAGATGATGTACATACTATGTTTTGTATACAATTTAGTTTTAAATAGTTTTCAAAAGTCTTCAAATGTTGCTCACTGCCAACTAAACAACATAATACTTGAAAAAAAAAATAGCTTCTATTTTGTCATACTAATTGTTCGCGTACTTCTTTTGTTTGTAGTTCATTCTGCATTTGAGCAAGTGATATAACATCCACGTAAAATAGTCTATATAATGAACGTTTATTTCACATAATAAGGAGTCTAACAGAGAAGAGACCCAAAACCGTTTTAGCAACATCACCATCAAGGATTCAGACTTTCTTTGTCATTTTACTCTACTCTCCTCAGGACTGCTCCTTAAACAGTGTAAGATGGAGTTCCCAGCCTCTTTTGTGTTGCATAAACCACACTAGATACAAATAACTCTTGTTAACATTTTGGACTAAAGAGTAGACGCCAGACACCAATGCCACCTGCTCTATAATTTCATTTTTATAACATTCTAAAAAAAAATTATAGGCAAAATCAGAATAATGATTGCCAAGTAGATGTTGGGGAAGAGATTGCACAAAAAGGAGTACTAAGGAACTTTTTGGTTGTGATGGAAATATTTTTAATCTTGACTGTATTAGTGGTTGCATGAATGTATGTTTTTCAAACTCTTAGATATACAAAATATGCATAGATTTACTACATATAAATTATAACTCAATAAAACTGACCTCAAAAAAGAAGGAAAAAATGGGTTCAACAAAAATTTAAAAAGTATTTTTTGAAATTATCATCAATGAAATTTAAATACTCTTATCAATTGTGCACAAAAAGTGTTTCCTACTTCCTACCATTATTGTCCTTTATACCACAGGGTATAAAAAGGACAACTCATTCTCTTCAAATACGGTTTCAAAAAAATCAGAAAATGATGACAGGGCACTCTTTTTATGCACTCAATTTTTTCAAAGATAACCAATGTAATTATACTACTCTGAGTCATTGTAGAGTGAAAATATAATCTAAAATTAGAATATGTACAGCTGGAAATTTTGATAAAATTTTTGAAAAAAAATTGTGTGTCTTTTTTTAAAAGAAAATTAAGATACAAGGAAAGATTAAACTTTACTTAAACTTTTGTCAAGAATTACATAATTTAAAAAGATACAGTCTTATATTAAGAAAATAGAGTAAAAGTTTTTAATAGTTTCAAATTTTTTCCTGTGTTTTCAACTCAAAACTTTAATATTAACAATCTTTCAGTTAAGGAATCTGATGCCAGTCTTCAAGAACTTTTGAAACAATGAATCAACTTGTTAGAGAAAATTTTAAAAAACATGTTTATAGTATTATATTTTAAAGGATGTGCTGAAAAAATACACTTTTTAATTTCAAATTTTACTTTAAAGAAAGGGATACATGTGCAGGTTTGTTAATGGGTATATTGCACCAAAGTAGTGAGCATAGTACCAAATAGGTAGTTTTTTGATCCATGTCCTCCTGCCTTCCTCCCCCATCTAGTGGTCCATAGTGTCTTGTTCCCATGGTTATATCTATGTGTGCTCAATATTTAGCTCCCACTTATATATGAGAACTTGCAGTATTTGGTTTTCTCTTCCTGTATTAATTCACTTAGGATTACAGATTCCAGCTCCATCTATGTTTTTGCACAGGATATAACTTTATGCTTTTTCATGGCTGTATAATATTGCATAGTGTATATGTACCACATTTTCTTCATCCAGTTCACCATTCATGAGTACCTAGATTGATCCCATGTTTTTGCTATCGTGAATAAGGTGGCAAAGAACATACATGTGCACATGTCTTTTTGATATTTTTTTTTGGGGGGAGGGTTATACACAGTAATGGAATAGTAGGGTCAAATGGTAGTTCTAAGTACTTTGAGAAATCTCCAAAGTGCTTTCCACAATAGATAAACTAATTTATATTCCTACCAACAGTGTATGGGTGTTCCTTTCCTCCACAGCCTCACTAGGATTTGTTGGTTTTTGACATTTTGTAATAACCATTCTGTCTGGTATGAGATAGTATCTGACTGTGGCTCTGATTTGCATTTCTCTGATGATTAGTGATGCTGAGCATTTTTTCGTGTTTGTTGGCCACTTATATGCCTTCTTTTGATCAGTGTCTGTTTATGTCCTTCGCCCATTTTTTTAAAAGAGGTTATTTGGTTTTGCTTATTGATTTGTTTAAGTTCCTTATAGATTCTGGATATCAGACCTTTGTCAGAAGCATAATTTGTGAATATTTTCTCCCATTCTGTAGGCTGTATGTTTTCTAGGTTGATAGTTTCTTTAGCAGCAGAGAAGTTCTTTTGTTTAATTAGGTCCCACTTGTCAATTTTTTTTTCAAACTCTTTTGAGGAGTTAGCCAAAAATTCTGTGCCAAGCTAATGTCAAGAAGGGTATTTCCTAGGTTTTCTTGTAGGATTTTTATGTTTTGAGTCTTATATTTCAAACTTCAAACTGTTGAATTAATTTTTGTATATGGTAAAAGGTAAGTGTCTAGTTTCATTTTTCTGCATGTAGCTGGCCAGTTATCCAGAACAATTTTTTAAATAGGGAATCCTTTCCACATTGCTTGTTTGTCAGCCTTGTTGAAGATCAGATCACTATAGTGTGACATTTTATTTCTGGGCTGTATAACCCATTCCATTGGTCTATGTGTCTGTTTTTGTACCAGCATGATGCTGTTTTGGTTATGTAGCCTTATAGCGGAGTTTGAAGTAAGATAATGTGATGCCTCTGGCTATGCTGTTTTTATGTAGGATAGTTTTGGCTCTTTTAGATTCCATATGAGTTTTAGCATAGTTTTTTCTAATTCTATGAAAAATGACATTGATAGTTTGATAGGAATAGCATTGAATTTATAAATTACTTTGGACATTATGGCCATTTAATGACATTGCATGGGATGTTTTTATTCATTTATTTGTGTTGTCTCTGATTTCTTTCATCAGTGTTAGTTAGTTCTTCTTGTAAAGATGTTTCACTTTCTTGGTTAGGTGTATTCCTATGTGTTTCATTTTCTTTGTTGCTATTTTAAATGTGATTGTTTTTCATTTGACTTTCAGCTCAGGCATTATTGATATATAGAAATGGTACTGATTTTTGTGCATTGACTTTGTATCCTGAAAACTTACTAAAATTGTTGATCAGGTCTAGCAGTCTTTTGACACAGTCTTTGGATTTTCTAACTATAGAAACATATCATCAGCAAAAAGATATAGGTTGACTTTTTTAGGAAGTGCTTTCTCTTTCTTTTTCCTGCCTGATTGTTCTGGTTAGGACTTCCAGTACTACGCTAAATAGGAGTGGTAAGGGTGTCCTTCCCTTGTTCCAGTTCTCAAGGAGAATCGTTACACGTTTTGTCCATTCAGTATGATGTTGGCTGTGGTTTTGTCATGGATGGCTCTGATTATTTTAAGGTATGTTCCTTTGATGTCTAGTCTTTTGAGAATTTTTATCAGGAAGACACGTTGGATATGATTAAATGCTTTTTCCACCTCTATTCAGATGATCATATAGGTTTTGCTTTTAATTCTGTTTATATAGTGAATCACATTTATTGATTTGTTGAACCAACCTTGCATCTCAGAAATAAAGTCTACTTGATCATGGATAATTAACTTTCTGATGTCTACTGTATTTGGCTTGCTGGCGTTTTGTTGAAGATGTTTGCATCTGTGTTCATCAGGGATATTGCTCTGAGGTTCTATTTCTTCATTGTCTCTTGCTAAGTTTTGGTATTAGACTGATGTTGGCTTCATTGAATGTGTTAGGGAGAAATCCTTCCTCTTCTATTTTTGCAGTAGTTTAAGTAGGATTGGTACGAGTTCTTCTTCATATTTCTGGTAGAATAAGGCTATGAATCCATCTGGGTCCAGGGCTTTTATTTGTTGGTAGGTTTTTTTTTTTTTTTTTTTTTTTAAATTACTGATCCAACTTCAGAGCTCTATACTGGTCTATTCAGGGTTTCAGTTTCTTCCTGATTCAATCTTGGGAGATTGTGTGTTTCTAGAAATTTGTCTACATCCTCTAGATTTTCTAATTTGTGTGTGTAGTGTTGTTCATAGCATTCTCTGAGGCTCTTTTATGTTTCTGTGGTATCATTTGTAATGTCGCATTTGCCATTTCTCATTGTACTTATTTGGATATACTCATTGTTTTTCTTTGTTAATCTAGTTAGGAGTCTGTCTATCTTGTTTATTTTTTCAAAGAGCCAATCCTTGGTTTAATCGAAGTTTTGTATGGATTTTCACATGTTGATTTTATTAAATTCTTCTCTAACTTTAATTATTTCTTTTCTTCTGCTAGCTCTGCAGTTGGTTTGTCATTTTTTCTCCTAGTTCCTTTAGGTACAAAGTTACATCATTAATATATGATATTTCTAACTTCTTGATGAAGAAGTGTAGGGCTATAAACTTTCCTCTTATCATTGCTTTAGCTGCATCCCAGAGATTTTGGTATGTTGTTTCCATTTTTCTTAATTTCAATTTTTTCATATTTGCATGAATTTTGATGTTCATCCAGAAGTTATTCAGGAGAAGGTGTTCAATTTTTATGTTTTTATGTGGTTTTGAGACACCTTCTCAATATTGATTTCTAGTTTTATTGCACTGTGGTAAAAGAGTGTGCTTGGTATGATTTCAATTTCTTGAATGTATTGAGCTTGCTTTATAATGGATCACGTGGTCAATCTTAGAATATGTTTCATGTGTAGATGAGAAGAATGTATATTCTATGGTTGTTGGGTGGACTGTTCTATAGATATCTATTAGGTTCAATTGGTCAAGCATCAAGTTAAAGTCTAGCGACTCTTTGTAAGTTTTCTGCTTTGGCAATCTGTCTTGCACTGTCACATCATTGGGGTGCTGGAGATTTTTACTATTATTGTGGGGTTGTCTACATCTTTTTATAAGTCAAGAAGAGCTTATTTTATGAACCTGTGAGCTCCAATGTTGGGTGTATATATATATTTAGGATAGTTATTGTACTCTTTATCATTACATAATGTCGTTTGTTATCTTTCTTAATATTTGTTGGTTTAAAGTCTGTTTTTCATGACATGAGATTAGCAAGTCCTGCTCTTTTACTTTTCTGTTTGCATGGTATAATTTTCTGTATCTCTTTACTCTGAGCATGTGGATACTGTTATATGTGAGATGGATCTCTTGAAGGCAAAAGATGTTGGATTTTGTGTTTTATCTATCTGGCCACTCTGTGTCTTTTAAGTGAGGTGATTAACCCAATTACATTTAAGATTATTATTAACCTGTGTGATTTTCATTCTTGTCATTGTGTTGTTAGCTGGTTGTTATGTAGACTTGATTGTGTACTTACATTATAGTGCCTGTGGACTATGTGTTTGCTTAACTGTGCTTTTCTGGTAGCAGGTGTCACTCTTTTGGTTTTATGTTTAGCACTCCGTTAAGGACCTCTTGTAATGCTGGTCTAGTTGAAACAAATCCCCTCAGTATTTGCTTGTTTGAGAAGGATATTTTCTCCTTCCCTTATGAAGTTTAGTTTGGTGGAACATGAAATTCTTGGTCGATTTTTTTTTTTCTTGAAATATGCTGAAAATAAGTCTCCAATCTCTTCTGGCTTATAAGTTTTCTGCTGACAGATCTGCTGCTGGCCTGATGGGATTCCCTCTGTATATGATTTGACTCTTCTCCCTGGCTGCCTCTAACATTTTTTTTTCTTTTGCATTGACTTTGGAAATCTGATGATTATGTTCCTGAAGGATGGTCATCTTGTATAGTATCTAACTAGGGTTCTTTGTATTTATTGCATTTGAACGTCAACCTCTATAGTAAGTTAAGAAAATTTTCATAAACTATATTATTATATATTTTCCAAGTTGCTTACTCTCTCTCCTCTCTCAGAAATGCCAATGAATTATAGATTTGATCTCTTTAGATAATTTTATATTTTTCAAAGTATTCATTAATTTTTAAAAATAATTTTTCTTTTTTTTTGTCTGAGTTGATTTGAAGAACTGGTCTTTGAGCTCTGAGACCCTTTTATTAGTTTAGTCTATTCTGTAGTTATTACTGCTTTTGTATTATTAACTTCTTGCATTACATTTTTCAGCTCTAGAAGTTCAGTTTGGTTCTTTCTTGGCTGTTTCATCTTTCACCTCTTGGATCATTTTACTGGATTCCTTGGATTGGGTTTCAACTTTCCCCTGAATCTCAGTGTGCTTTCTTGCTATCCAGATTCTGAATTTTGTGTCTGTCATTTCAGTCATTTCAGACTGGTTAAGAGCTATTGCCAGCGAACTCATTTGGAGGTAAGAGGACACTCTAGCTTTTCCAGTTGCCAGAGTTCTTGTGCTGATTCTTGTTCATCTGGGAGAGTTGGTGTTTCTTTACTGAGGTATCAGTTGAGTATCATAAGTTGGCTTCGTTTTTAGATGCTTTCAGAGGGTCACGGCTCTGTATAGTATCTTTATGTGTAGGTAAATAGTTGAACTTGTTTTCATATGAGTATATATTTGCAAGATAATTTTTGATATTGTAGTTTGGGCTGCAATCCAGGAAATGGCACTTAAGAGTAATGTCTGGTAGCTAGACTAATACCCAGTAGTACAGCTCTTTTGTACTTCCTGGCATTCACATGTGTGCTCTTCTGTGGAGGTAGAGAAAGATGGTCCCCTCAGGTCCACTCCTAGGCCTTGGTGGAGCCTCCTCTGATCTCTGTTGCTGCAAATTCATTTATGTTGTTAGGTGTTGTGGCTAATGGGACCCACTTAGGCAGCGGCTATGGTGGGTAAGTATGCCACACCTTTCTGGACTAGCCCTTTGGAGGGAGACAAACCCTGCTCTAGATCTGGCCTAAGAATCCATGCATCTTGTCCCCTCTCAGTTCTATGACAGTGAAGGCTCCTCCCTCTTTCTCAAATGCCTGCCACAAATTTCATATTCCTGAGATATGAACTGCAACCTAGAGGCACTGTGGCATCTTACAGTTTGGGGTCAGGTTTTGACTACACTGGGGGATCCAATTTGCTCTTGGGTTACCAGAAAAGTATTCAGGTGAAACAATGCACTTAGTTTGAGTTTGAGTTTCAGAGGCTGTGCTACGTACACATTCACCCAGGGTGGCTAGGCATGGTCCCTGGGATGGGCTGGCAGGCTTGCAGAACAGACATACCCCAGTCCCACAGGGAAACTAGCCCCATTCTCTACTGGTTTGGAGGTCAGCTGGAAAAAGCCCCTCACAGAGTGGGATAGGGAGCTCTGGGGAATGTGCATCTATGGCCTCTCTCTGCCTGAGCTGCCCATCAAAAAATATCCTAAGCTCTATGGTGTCTGATACTGTCCAATTATATGTCTTTTTTGAATTCTAATATTGTATGCATTCTTGATGCAATGTAAACAATGTACAGATTCTTTTGCATGTTAGAAAAAAGAGAAAAATCATTTTACACATGATAGATATTTCAAATATTTAGTCACATTGATATTTAAATTATATTTTCTATTTACACAGGAGGGTAAAATTTGTTCAAGACCTGCTCATATTTATTCAGCTAAAGTAACAACTAAGGACTTATTATCTCTAGCTTACAGCCAAATTTTGCTTTTATTATTTCAAAAAAATACAGAGATTCTTGATAGATTATGGGTTTCCTCTTCAGTTTCAATAATAATGAAGAACATTTATTTGATTAAAAAGTAATGGCCAACTGCCAGAGAATTTTGTTTACAATTTATGAAGGTAGACAAAATTTATCTGGGAAAAAAAAAATGTTGCCTGGAGTCTTTTCCAAATGAATATAACACAGGAATGTGGCAGAACTCCTGGTAAATAAAACTAAACAAAAGAAGCTTATATCAGCTCCCACTTTCAAATGGAATTGGATGCTAAGTTCACACTAAGAAAAGTAAAGGTATAACAAGTAATTAGCACATTAAGCAGTGAAGATATCCATGAAAGCCCTCATGTACCATCTGTAGAGAACAAGCGAATAAACTCATTTGTAAAGATACAGAAAAAAACGGAAGTTGGATTAACAAAGGATTACAATGAATATTGCCATATTTTGAAAAATCAGGATACAAACATAATGTTTCTTAGACCCTAAGAATTACTCAAGATCCCAAGTTGTGATTCAAGTATCACTCCACCCCCAAATTTCAAGGATCAACTTATTTCAGTATATATTTTTAGAGCATGAAATTTAATGTGCTCTTTCATTTTCCACCTGCAATTTGTTCCTCAGTCTGTCTTTTCTTGTGTGCTTCATCTAGTTCTATGAAAAATCCCTGCTCATTTTCCCATGTGATTGAAAAGAACACTAATTCATTCTTTTCAATATGATCTTGTTACCACTTCATGAGCCCCAGCAAAGACACATTTTCCTTAGCTATTTACATCAATATGAGTCCTGGCAGAAAACAGATGCTGTGTGTATTGGGTAACATGAGAAAAGCTTATTAAGAGATGATTTACTAAATTGTAGGCAGAGTATTATATTTATTTTTATAACCATTCGAGTAGTGGGTAATTATAAAAATACATACCTCTAGGTCTGAAGAGGCAAGGGAAGAGAGCAGTTTCTAGATCACAGAAGGATATAGTCACATGAAAAGGGGCTATACAGTCAGATTCTTATGTCAAGGGATTTAGTCCAACCAAGGCAGCCACACAGGTAAGGAGCTGGGTGATTTAATATTTCAACCTTACTCTTATCTTTTTAACCATTCTCTCCCTGGGACTCTCTAGAAAACAGATCAAATCTGAAGGCAGATAAAAAGGGAGTCTCTTTATGTAGCTCCCATAGGTCAGCTCATGGAGATCCAGAATAGTGTGAAGAAGGGTAGAGAGTAGAGACTAAATCAGAAGGAACAAATAGAAGACATTCTTTAGATTTTAGAGACAGTAATGTGAAATTTATTAGTCCTGTTGCTGGGTTAGAGAAATTAAGAATACTATAATGCAGAATAGAACAATAAAATTATATGTAAATATGATGGTTTCCAAGTCCTCAATGAAGCCTTAGGTGAACTCCTTCACAGTTTCCCTTTTATCAATGTCCCCAGCTTCTAATATCAAATCTACAATTTCAGTTTTATATCTAAGAATATGTTATTTTCAAACCACACTCCTTGTACTTACAGGATTATGCTCCTCACAATATTCATCCTTCTTCCCACAAGTATGTTTCTCATTAATATTCCTGAAATAACACACAGAAGCCTGCAGTAGAAATGTGCATGGGGCATGAAGGCACTTTAACTAGTAACTACTTGAAGGTCTCTCCACCCAGGTATACTTCCATATTTATCAATTGGTAGACAGGTTAACTGTAGCATCCATCACACATAAACACACACAAACACATTGTTACGCACATATATGCACATGTACACACAAGTAAATCATGATTTCTCTAAGAGTGCAGTATAAACCACAAGGAGAAAAATAAGCATTTTTACCAACTGAGACATATTTAAACCTCATAATTATCAAGGTCAGATTTCTCACAATGGAGTTATTACTTTTCATTGCCATTCACAACTATTTTTTGTTTATCCCCAACTTCCCTCTAAATTCAAATAATCCCCTTTTGAGATTACAAAGGAAAAAAATAGAACCATTATTGCATCATACACAACAGAAGATTGTTTAGGAATCAGAACACCAGAATCATCCCAATAACATAGTTCATCTGTGATGGCTTTCTGTAATCATCCATTTAACACAAACAAACAACAACAAAAAATGGTGTAAAAATAATTTAAGAATTCTGTGCTCTACAGCACAGTGTAGAGTAATGGCATCTGCTCAACTGTAAATTACCACTTAGGAATATCGGTGGCCCAGACTTCACCAGGTGAGCTGAGAAACACAGATCACACAGATGGATAAAAGTTATTTTACAGTGAACTTAAAAATACCAAAGCTGTTATAGAACTGACATACCAATAAAGACATATCACAGTTGTTCAAATTATGTTACTATATTCTTATATGTAGATCAACAAGATTTCATCAATGACATCTGCATATATTTGCTATTATTAACAGTTATTATCATATCATTTTAATTTCACATTAGTTTGTATTAAAATTTTAATTGCCTAAGTAAGAAATAAAAAATAAAAATTAGTACATTAACACAATTATGTTTATGCCACTAAATGTTTTCTATTACAGGTATGGTTTTTATTTAAACATTTTCAATAACCTTAATGTTTTTTATTTCTGGAAAATATTGCCATATTTAATATATTCTTACTTGATTTGTAGAGCATGCTTATTTCTACTTAATATAACATTACTTATGACACATACATTTTTAAACACATTTCTTTCTTCCATCTCATGTCCAATGTTATACACCATGCTTTATGTGTTAAGTTTTTTTTGTTTGTTTGTTTGTTTGTTTGACTGATTCATTGATCAATTTATATCAGTCTATGTTTGGGAGTTTAAAAAATAAGTTTCAGGAAAAATAAATCTGAAAATGTTCAGGTAAAATATTGCTAAAGTGCCTTCAAATAAGTGCTTTGGAAAGCTAAAAACCTGTTTAAAATTTGGAATTAGTAGATTTGTGCTTAGTTTAAGTACTTAGACAAGGGGTGGAACTCTTTCTCGGTCTCTGAGCAAGAAGTATTCCATTTTTCTAATTAAAAATAAAATAAAAAGGAAATAGGTGAAGAACCCAAACCATGAATAGAGATTGATTTATTTATTGAAAAGTCTTACTCTACCTACATTAAATCTATAACTTAAAGAAGTGACCAAACAAACAAACGAACAAACAAAAAAGACCCACTTTGTAAAGCCAGCAAATGAACATAACATTACTTGCTTTTCCCTCCTCCGAGTCATCAAAAGTGGTATGGCACAGGAAGAAAAAAATATATATCAGTACTTCATCCTGATATTGTCATATGCTAGTTGTATTCTTTTAGAAAAAAAAAATGATTTAATTTATTTGAAATTCAGTTTCAATTATTCATTTATTCATTATAAAACCATTTATTAGAAAGCAAATAGTTACTGGGGACACAGCAGTGTTCCCGAAGATTTACTTTAGTTAGGAAAGGAGAAATTGCAAAATTAATAATACATAGAGTAATTTAACTCAGTAGTAATTAAGTGTTGTGTAAAACAGGTATTGGGAGCCAAAAGGGCATATAAAATCGTATCCTATGTAGAGAAGTAAGGGAAAGTGTTCACAAAGAGACAACCTCTAAGTTATCTTTGAAGGTAAAGTAAAAATGAATCTCACAAAGAGTTTCTTAATAGAGAACATTCAGATCAACAGATGATCTTATATGCATAGTACCTGAATCGTAAGGAAGATGATCATGCAAGTTTAATACATAAAAAGAAGTCCAAAGAAGAAGTGTAATGAGAAATTAATACTTATAGTTCTGTGTGTATTTTCCTTGAAATCAGTAAATAAAAATTTTAGTTCTGTGCATTTTTTCCATGAAATTAGTAAATAAAAGAGAAAGTACAAATAAATCCTTTCCAAGGGTCAACAGATTTTTATAGTTCATAACAAGTAAAACACAATCTCTAACAAAATTCTAAGGATAATTTTTACAGGAATAGAATAAAACAGTTCTAAAATATATGTGGAACCACAAAAGGCCCTGAATAGTCAAAGAAATCTTGAGCAGAAAGAACAAAGATCCAGATATTACATTACCTAATTTCAAAATATACTCTAAAGCTGTAGTAATCAAAATAGCATGGTACTGATTTAAAAAAAAAAAAAAACACACACACACACAGACCAATAGAATGGAATAGACAGCACAGAAATACATCCATGCACTTACAGCCAACTGATGTTCAACAAAGATGTCAAGGGCAGAGAATGAAAAAAGGACAGCATCTTCAAAAAACAGCATGGGGAAAATCGAATATCCACAGGCAGAAAAATAAAATTATCTTATCCCACAAACAAAAATAATCCCAAAATAAATTAAAGATTTCAATGTACTTTCTGAAACTATAAAACCACTAGAAGAAAACTTAGTAGAAAAGCTTCTTGACATTTGGATATGACCCACAAAACACAAGCAACAAAAGCAAAGATAGACAAATGAGATTGTATCGAGTTAAAAAGCTTCTGCACAGCAAAGGAAACAATCAACAGAGTGCAAAGACAACCTACGGAATGGGAGAAAATATTTGAAAACCATACATCTGGTAAGAGGTTAACACTCAAAATATGTAAATAATTCAAAGAAGTCACAGCAACAAGACAAACTTTAAGCCTACATGGTAGAGTTGGTTTCACATGAACTAATTCTGATTTTTTCTCTGTGTCAAGCATATTTAACATAAATTGCTTTCAAACAGTTCAATAGCTTCAAAATTTACAGTCTGTGCTTTCATGCCTATATGCATGTTTCAGCCTTAAGAACTTTCACTTCTGTTCTCTTTAGCTAGATGGCTTTGTTTTTTGTGTACAAATAGCCACATGGCATCACTCTCCATTTATTCAGTCTTCTCTTTTTTTACATTATATTCTGAAAATTTTCAAGCATACAGAATGATTAATAGTTAATTGAAAATCCATATACACACTATCTAGAATCTAAATGAATATTTCATTTGTCTTGTTTTATATATATCTGTCTACATTCTCATCTATCCATTCATCAATGTATCTTATTTTTGATGCATTTAAAATTAAGTTGCAGATATCAATACACTCCTTTCTAAATATTTTAGCAAGTGTATAGTTAGCTAGAGATTAATATTGTTTTAGTTTTTTTTTCTTTTGAGATAAGTTTTCATAAAATGAGACATTCAAATGATAAGTGGATCATGTGAGGAGTTTGACAGACAATCACTTATAACCTTTATGTAAACAAAAAATCTACTGAAGTACCGAACATTGCCATCACTCCAGAAAGTTCCCACAAAAAGCTACCCAGTCAATACTGCCTATGCAACCTTCCTAGAAACAAATAAAACATTGTTTTTTAGACATAGATTTGTTGTGCCTCTTTAGAGCTTTATATACTTTGAATCATAGTATATTTTCTTTGTGTATTATTTTTCTCTCAGACTATTTTTAAGAATCATCTACTTAGTTGCATATATCAGTAGTTTTTATCTTTTTTATTCTTGAATAGTATTCCATTGTATGACTATGCCACAATTTTTCTATTTTTCTATTAATGAGCAACTGGAATATTTCTAATTTTAGCAACTGTAAATAAAGTGACTACAAACATTTCTTTTTTGAACAAATATGTTGTGAATATTAATTCTCATCAGTCGAACTATTTTGATTGTACAACTTTACATGCAGATCAATGATTATGAGCTTCAGTTGCTTCATATTCTCAAATATATAATGTTGTCTGTCGTGTTAATTTTAGCCATTTTGTGGGTATAAAGTGATCCTCACTGAGATAATGATATCTATTTCCACAAAGGCTAATTGTATTCATCTCATTTTCATGCCCTTATCAGTCATTTATTTTCATTTGTGAAGTGGCTGCCCAAATCTGACAGTATGACAAATACCTGTACTTGTATGTTAAAACTTTTCTTATTGTTGTACAGGTACCTGAGGCTCTTAATTCTTAAAAATCTCTTCTTCAGTTTCTTTCAAATTAGATAATTCTCATTGGTCTGTTCTCATATTCACTCTTTCTTTTACCTTTTGTCACCATTCTGCTCTTAATAAGAACATCTAGGAATTTTGTATGTCAATTACTATGATTTGCAATCTTAGAATATTAGGTGGATCATTTTATAGTTTTAATTTCTTAGTGGAAAGTTTTCTATTTGCTTATTTATTACAAGTATATTTTTATTTATATCTTTGCACATTGTTTTGATTACTACTTTTAAATTCAGGCCTGTTAATCCCAACAACTGGATTATTCATCTCAATTTCTGCCTGTTGATATTATTTTATCTTATGAATAATTTTCGTGTTTCTTTATATAATGAGTAATTGTACATGGTGTCTTGAACATTGTGATATGTCTTAGAGACTTTCAGTTTTGTTATTGCTTTTGAGAAGTGCAGATTTTTGTGGTTTTTGCTGTTCATTTAGCAGAAATTTAACAAACTCAAACTACAACATCTTTGTATCTGTTTCAGCTCAATTTCTATTCACTTATTTTAGTTTCAGCTGTTATCCTTGATTTTTTCTCTACACTTGCATGATTCAGGGGTCTGTTAGAGATTTAGGCAGAATATATTCACGGGAATTTTGAGCTCTTCTTTCTCTCTTTCATTTTTCCAGGATTCTCCATCCCCAAACCAACTTGTCAGAGGCTGTGATTGCCCAACACTCAGTTATTTGGTTCTTAGGCTGAAAGAGCTGCAGATTCTCTACTATAGTTTTATCTATCCCTATCCCATGGTCCTACCTGGAAAAGCTCTCAAACTAAAAGATCTAAAAACAAAAAAACCTCATGCAGCACCATTCCCTTGTTCCTAGTATCCACTCCCCTCCCATATCTGCATAACTTCCACTCCTCTCCCATATCTGCATAACTTTTTTTGTTTTTTATTTCCTGGCTCCCCAATGTTCTCATGTCATTGTTCTATAAATTATTTACAGTCTTTTGAAAGTTAATCCTATAAAAGCTTCTAGCAATATCTGAATCAGAAATCAAGATATTTTTAAAATATCAGTTATCATTGTAAACCTTTCTTGACCACGATATATAAAATAGCACACGCTAACTTGCCTCGTGCATCATCAAGAATTAACATAAAGCTAACTTCATTAAAGCCTGATTTTTATCTTAAGTGAGGGTATACTGACCTATGGGATAGAGAACACATAAGTAGCCAATCATATGTGGAAATGATTTGTTACAGAGACGGAAATAATTTTCTTCCTAGTGCTACTATCCTAGCACAACAAGTTTTGTAAATGAGAGAATTACATGCAAAACTCAAATTCAAGTAGATATGTACCAACTTGCTCATCTTATGCTATTGTTGATGTTTGTATTATCGATACAAAAGTGGAAATTTGTGTAGCTATTTAAATGAATGTGTAATATTTTTCCCAGCAAATTTTTTTGAAAATGTTTTTAAATGGTACAATTTCATAAACTGATTTGTTTACAAATAAATATTTGAATTATTTTTTATCATCCTGTTTCACACATAAACATGTACCAGTGTGGATGATACATTGTATAAACACTACGCTCCTGCACATATGAAGATGATATTCACCCTGATTTCTAAGCAGTTAAATGAAAAGCATACACATTATGAAGTAGTATTTTACAAATAACAGTTTAGTAAACATTTAAAAAGTAAATAATACCAAAATTTTTAGAAAAGCAAACCAATTAGAGATGTTCCTCTCTCTGAGAGGAAGGATAAATTTATACAACTCCTTTGGAAAACAACTTGGCATTATTTAAAGATATTGACATTGTGCATAATTTATAACATTGTACAAATATGTATATGTACAATATCTATATATTCTTTATATTTTTGAATACAAATAAATCAAGAGAAATTAACACATAATATTAACACATCTTGTTCACAATGAGGGAAAACACTGAAAACAGTATCAGTTTAACAAGGAATAAATTGTAGAATAATCATGTAATAAAAGACTATACAGTGATGAAAGTGAAAGTACCACTGCTACATATACTAACATAAATGAATCTCAAATATGATATTGAACAAAAAAACAGGTTTAAAGTCAAACAAATGCAATATTGTTTATTCCAGTTATAGAAATTTTTTAAAAAACAAAGTTTTTCCTCTTTAGGGGAATTTAAAATTAGGATTTTCTTTTTAGGAGAAAGAAGGAAATGCATTTAGGAAGAAACACTTTGGGGGCTTCTGGGATACCATGAATATTTAATTTTTCATGTGGGTAATGGACACATATATATGAGTATATACATATGAGCTTATTTTACTATTGTTCTTTAAACTATACATATACATTTCCAAATATGGTTGTTAGATGCATGCTATGATTATAAATGAAGAAAAAATAGAGGAATTAAAGATAAAGAAACTTGCGTAGCTATCCCAGTTATTAGATCTTTTTATATTCCCTTATCACCTCTGGTACTTACAAACATTGGAGAAAAATGTGCACATCTGAGCCAAGTTCATATCAATTAAATAAAGTTTTGTGGGATTTATTTTTGGGGATTACATTTTTAAAATACCAAGCTTCATGAGGGAATATTAATTCAATTTAAAATGTTATCTGCAAAAGCAAGAGGCTCAATTAAAATTTTAAAACACAGAATTTTTAAAAAGCTTATTGATATATATTCTGTGCACAGTGGCAGATTATGATTTGACCTATGACGGGTCAGAAAGCTTGTTAAGCACTTCCTCTAAGATATCTGCTTGATGTATTTCATCACGTATGTAGTTAATAAATATTTAGGTTAGAGAACCATGAAGAACATAAATAAGAGCACTTCTTACAGTTCCTCAGTGAATTTTTTCTTATTTTGAAAATGGATATTGTTCAGCTACTTTACCATCATATCAATTTCTTGCCTTCTTTACTGATAAAAATAACACTAAAACATTTCAAATATGGCTACATCATCGTTGTGGTATCTGAGGAAATTTTGAAGAACATAATGGGAAATTTCTATTTGTGGATATAGTTCATGTGAAAGTTAAGAATAGCATTTCAGGATTTTTCCTCTTCAGATAAGTAAAAATCTATATTCTTAAAATAACTATTAGAGGTATAGTTATTTCCAATTCATCAATGTAAATGAAAAAAATAGAATTTTACATACAAAAAACATTCATTAGGTTCTTTTTGGATGATAGGAACACTTCAAAGAGAATGAAGTCATTGTAATCAACTATAGCTTATTTGCCATTGACAATGGCATGCACTTAACTTATAGAATCTCAAAACAAAAATATCAAAATTCCTTTTATATATAGTTTTAAATTAATACTTAAGTTATGTTACAAGCACAGTTATTATCAGCCTTTACTCTGCTATGGCATTATTGGTTGCACACCCAACAAACATTTCCCTATAGTCTTTCTTTGTAAGAGAATTCCAATATAAAGTTTCCATATATTACTGAAACAGTAAGAGTTCGGTCTTGGACCTACTGCTTACTGCACAGAAAGCCAATGACTGAGACAAAGAGGATTGCCAAGAAAGAAGGCTTTAATTAGGTGTTGCAGCTGAGGAGATGGGAGACCACTCACAAATCCATATCCCTGACGGACTAAAGTTAGGGATTTACATATTATGGGGAAAAAAAATGTAACAATGTGTTGAAAAATAAGAACTAAGAAGGGGCAAGAAAAAAAATTAGTGGTATGGCATCTGATTGTCTGGATGCCTGATGTGGTGAGTCAGTTCTTTGATACTTTTTGAGAGGCCTGGAGGTCCTTTCCTGAGGAAGAAACTCAGATAAAACAAATGCAAGTTTCAAGCCTTAAGACCAGAAGAGTCAATTTCCACGTTCATCCAAAAGAACTATCTATGGAACTATTGGATCAGTTTTACACATAACAACTCAATCAAGACTAAGTTAATCATTGGAAGGAAGTTCCCCACCCCTTTAAGATAATTGTCCTAATGTAAAGTAAACCTTGCTGGGGGCTTCTGAGAAAAAAACTTTCCAGTTGTAAATAGAGTGGCCTTTGACTCCCACCTCTTCCTTTTTGATTGGGACATTTCCACAGAAGGAATTAGTGCTTGGATCCCTAGTAACCATCTTTGGAGATGGTATTAACAACACTGCAGATACTGGAGCAGAAAGAAAGTAAAAAAACCTACTGAGCTAATCCCCTTATATTAGCACTTGTTATGCAAAATAAATCAATGTATTTATTGGTAAAGCTACATTTATAGATAATCCTTTTAGTTCAACTCAATGAATTATTGCTGATTCATTTTCAAGACAACTGATGTTTATTTTAGATTCTATGAATATCTTCATAGATAACTTAGGATTATTGATTTCACAATCAATATTAAGAGTCTAATACTTTCATATTCTAGTCTCTATTCTATTCTATTCTATTCTGTTCTATTCCATTCTATTCTTCCATTCTTCAAATAAATAATTCTTGAATTCTTTACCATTCTCTGCCCAAGAGCATGCCTTGTGCCATATGACTTGCAATTTCTTCCAGTTATAAAGGCAGTTGAATACAGACTCAGCCATTTCATTTGCTTTGGTCAGTAGAATGAGAAGGAAGTGACATTGTAACACTTCGGAGGAGCCTAGACCTAGGTATCTTTCATGCTTTCACTTGCTTGTTTATCCCTCTGCCATTGCAATGAGAGGGATTCCTCTAAATCAGTCCACTGATCCCAGGGAGAAGAGGAAAAATAGTAGAAAAGGTAAACAGACAAATGAGTTAACCCAGCCAGTATCAATAAAATACTGTCTATATCAGTTGAATCCTGCAGATGAAACAGGAAAAGCTCCCTTGTCGCCCTTGCAGAGCGTGCGACAGGCGGAGTGGTTCACTTTTTCAGTGTCCTGCTGCTGAAACCTCTAGGGGAGCACAAAGATGGGCAGGTTGTGGGGCTCTAACCCCACAGCAGCATCTGAGGGTGGATATTTACAGCTCCTGAAGCCCCAGTGGGTGGGTGCTACCATGTGCTCTTTTAGTTTTACTGTCTATAGCCAGCTTGTGTTAACCAGCTCAATTAGACTCTCTATCTTGTCTCAAGGACAGAGGGCTTTCTGTATCCCAGGTTCTTGACTTGGTGTACCAGAAGACTCAGATCACACACGGGCTTGGAGAATGAATGCAAGGTTTTATTGAGTAGAAGTAGCTCTCAGCAGATGAGGGAGCCAGAAAGGAGATGGTTTGCCCCCGGAGTCGGGCTCTCCTCTGACTGCTGCCCTGGCCAAAATCTGCCTCATTCTGCCAGTGGATGGCCTGCCTGTGTGCTGGTGCCTATCGTGTGTTCTTCCACATGTGCTCCCTTCAGTGTCCTCTCAATGTCCAGACACTTGTGTCTTCTTACCCTGATCCCTCCTGTAGATGTCCAGCCACTTGTGTGTTCCTCCACCAATGTGCTCCTCTGGATGTCTATCCAGCTGCCTGTGTGACTGTCTGCTAGGGTTTTGGGGTTTGTATAGGCACAGGATGGGGGCATGGCAGGTCAGGGTGGTCTTGGAAAATGCAACATTTGTGCATGAAGGCAAGAGTGCCTGTTCTCATGGGCCCTAGGGTGGAGCCCTAGCCAGAGACCCACAATCCTCTACTCAGCACTTCCCTGACCCCTCCCATATTACAGACACATGAGAAACATATGCCTTTATGATATGTCATTGAGTTCTGGGAAAGAAACAGTAAAACCTAAATGATAGAATGTTTATTATTTAAATCTTTTAGTGTACCAGTAGAAACTCAATAATTCTCTCTCCCAATGAATGAAGCATGCTATAAAGCAAGGTGAGTAAAATTGATATAACTACACATACATGTTCACAAATCTCCCTTACTGATTAAAATTAAGTCACTTTTACATTTTATACTTAATTATTATTAATGGTGGATTCATTTTGACATACCTCAAAACTGTATCATTATTTTAATCTCAATAATTGGAAAACTGTCGCTTTTAGACTCATGATTCAATTTTTTTTTCTCTTGGAAATATTTGGCCAACTTTCAAAAATGTTATCCAGTCTATGTTTTGCTTTTCATTTTATTGTCCTGAGAGTCTTTATTTAGGTTTATCTTTTTAGGGATATCCTCCAATTCAATTTTCTTCAGCTCTACATCTTCTACAGAGTTTCATGTAAATAATAGGCAAAGCATAGCATGTTCGAAAGAGTGTATCCTGCTATTTATCAAGAGTTACCTTAATTGCATAAAAATGACTAATATTGTAATACTATTAACAGGAATTAAAACTAAGTATGGATATTCTAATCATCTCTTACTCATGTCAATCTCCCTTACACTGAAATACTATAAAAAGGTTTGTATGACTTTTTTATTTCTCACCTAAGTGGCAAAAGTCATGCCCCATTTCAGAATTTAATATGGCACTTGGAACCTCTAAGATCTCCATGTCTAACCACCTAAGCTCATTATACACCATTGCTTAGTTGAAATGGGATTTCAGATTTTACAAAGTAATTCTTTAACAACTACTTTGGTAACCAATACAGAAGAAGTGCATGCATTCCTTTGGATTGCAAGACCCTAAATAATAAGATCACTGATAAATGAAGCAATCTGCATTTATTGAGGTATTGGGAACTGAAGTGTTGAACTGATGCACTGCTAGGAGATGTTTTTCTCTATTAATGATATTTCAATTTCCTCTGATGGAAGAAACTCTCAATTCAAGCTACTGAGAAAGATATGTGTTATCTCTGGAGACTTCTTTCAAATTTAAGATTCTGTCACTCTCAATATGTGAGATATTGAGGCTACTTTTAAAATTACTGACTCATTACTTTTCGACCTGTCCTGCCATGCCACTATTCCACATGAAAATACATGTATTTATTTTCTTCTGAAAGGAGTTAATAGAAAATGTGTAAGAACACTATGTGTCATATCGTAGAACGTGTAGAGATTTTACATAACTAATAATTCAGGTTAGCTCTCCTATAATGAATACAATTTAACTCATATTAAGAATACTGAGGCCGGGCACAGTGTTTCATGCCTGTAATCCCAGCACTTTGGGAGGGTGAGGCGGGTGGATCACCTGAGGTCAAGAGTTTGAGATGAGCCTGGCCAACATGGTGAAACCTAGTCTCTACTAAAAATACAGAAAAAAAAAAAATAGTTGGGTGTGGAGGCACACACCTGTAGTCCCTGCTACTTGGGGAGGATGAGCCAGGAGAATCACTTGAACCCAGGAGGCAGAGGCTGCAGTGAGCCAAGATTGTGCCACTGCACTCCAGCCTGGGTGACAGAGGGAGACTCCATCTCAAACAAAACAAAACAAAACAAAACAAAACAAACAAACAAACAAACAAACAAAAACAGATTTTTAAAGTTATTAATGGTTTTAAATACTTCACTGTTTAATATATGAAAGCCTACATTAAGTATATATTTTATTTTTATTTGGGGCATACATTTAATTTTGTATTTTGGAAACAAACTTTCTGCTTCAATGACAACATAGAGGCTCTAAGATTAACTTTCAGTTCTTATATCAATTTACATGGTAAATTCTACTATCTCTCCTATGATTGGAAGTAGTCAAGTATGTGACAAATGCAGGCAAGATGGTAGGATGATGGCAGGGGAAAGAGACAGTGAAGGGGAAGCTCTACATACTTTCAAATAACCAAGTATCATGAGAACTCACTATCACAAGAAGAGCGGAGGAGAAATTCGCTCCCATATCCAATCACCTCCCACCACGTTCCTCCCCAGTATTGGGGATCACAATTCAACATGCGATTTGGGTGAGGAGACAGAGCCTAAACATATCACTGCCCTTCATCCTATTCTTTTTTTTTTTTTTTTCCACTGAAACTTACTCTGTCATTGATTCTCCATTGTTCTTTAACTTTTCCTTTCCTGCTTATATTATCTTCTGCTCAACTTATTAATGTGATCAAACATTCCCCTCAAAGATAGAAACCTAAAGAGAGAGAAAGAATATGTCCTATTGATAGAATATGGCCCTTTCACTATCATGCTTTTACTTTACTTTTTAGTCTAAAAGCACACATACTCTGTTTCCACTTCTTTTTTGTCCCCAGCTATCAAGTAGAACTTTTCTGGCAATGAGTTCCATGATGCTAAATTATTGTCTTTCTTGTTCTTTTTAAACATTTGAAACAGCACATTAATTTCTGCTACATATGGGATTTATACAAATCTAACTATTGTGTTTAAATACTAGTCACTTCTTCCTGAAATTCTTCATGTCTTTGGATCTCATAGACAAGATGGCCGAATAGGAACAGCTTTGGTCTGCAGCCACCAGTGAGATAAATGGAGAAGGTGGGTGATTTCTGCATTTCCAACTAAGGTATCCAGCTCCTCACTGGGACTGGTTAGACAGTGGGTGCAGCCCACGGAGGGTGAGCCAAAGAAGTGTGGGGCTTCATCTCACCCGGGAAGCGCAAGGGCTCAGGGAACTCCCTCCCCTATCCAAGGGAAGCTGTGAGGGACCATGCTGTGAGGAACAGTGCACTCCAGTCCAAATACCATGCTTCTCCCACAGTCTTCGCAACCCCCAGACCAGGAGATTCCCTCTGGGGACTATGCCACCAGGGCCCTTGGTTGGAAGCACAAAACTGGGTGGCTATTTGACAGACACTGAGCTAGCTGCAGGAGATTTTTTTTTTTCATACTCCAGTGTCTTCTGGAATGTCAACGAGTCAGAAATATTCACTCCCCTGGAAACGGGGCTGAAGTCAGGGATCCAGGTGGTCCAGGTCAGTGAATCTCACCCCCACGGAGCCCAGCAAGCTAAGATCCACTGGCTTGAAATTCTCGCTGCCAGCACAGCAGTCTAAAGTTGAGCTGGGATGCTCGCGCTTGGTGGGGGGAGGGGCATCTGCCATTACTGAGGCTTGAGTAGGCAGTTTTCCCCTCACATCATAAACAAAGCCTCCAGGAAGTTCAAACTATGCAGAGCCCACTGCAGCACTGCAAAGGTGCTGTAGCCAGGCTGCTTCTCTATATTCCTCCTCTCTAGGCAGGACATCTCTGAAAGAGGCAGCAGCCACATTAAGTAGCTTATAGTTAAAACTCCCATCTTCCTGGGACAGAGCACCTGGGGGAAGGGGTGGCTGTGGGCACAGCTTTAGCACACTTAAATGTTCCTGCTTGCCTGCTCTGAAGAGAGCAGTGGATCTTCCAGCACAGTGCTTGAGTTCTGGTAAAGGACAGACTGTCTCCTCAAGTGGGTTCTTGACCCACATTCCTCCTGACTGGGAGACACCTCCCAGCAGGGGTTGACAGACACCACATACAAGAGAGCTCCGACTGGCATCTGGCAGGTGTCCCTCTGGGATGAAGCTTCCAGAAGAAGAAATAGGCAGCAAACTTTGTTGTTCTGCAGCCTCCACTGCTGATACCCAGGCAAACAGGGTCTGGAGTGGACCTCCAGCAAACTCCAGCAGACCTACAGCAAAGAGGCCTGTTAGAAGGAAAACTAACAAACAGAAAGGAATACACTCAACATCAACAAAAAGGATGTCCGCACAGAAACTCCATCTGAAGGTCACCAATGTCAAAGGCCAAAGGATTATAAATCTACGAAGATGAGGAAAAACGAGTGCAAAAACGCTGAAAATTCTAAAAAACAGAAGACCTCTTCTCCTTCAAAGGATTACAATTCCTCACGAGCAAGGAAGCAAAACTGGATGGAGAATGAGTTTGACAAATTGACAGAAGTAGGCTTCAGAAGGTAGGTAATAACAAACTCCTCTGAGCTAAAGGAGCATGTTCTAATCCAATGCAAGGAAGCTGAGAACCTTGAAAAAAGGTTAAACAAATTGATATCTAGAATAATCAGTTTAGAGAAGAACATAAATGACTTGATGGAGCTGAAAAACACAGCACAAGAACTTCATGAAGCATACACAAAGATCAGTAGTCAAATTGATCAAGCAGAAGAAAGAATATCAGAGATTGAATATCAACTTAGTGAAATAAAGTGTGAAGACAAGATTAGAGAAAAATAATGAAAAGGAATGAACAAAGACTCCAAGAAATATGTGAACTATGTAAAAAGACAAAACCTATGTTTAATTGGTGTACCTGAAAGTGACAGGGAGAATGGAACCAAGCTGGAAAAACCTCTTCAGGATATTATCCGGGAGAACTTCTCCAACCTACAAACATACAAATTCAGGAAATACAGAGAACACCGCAAAGATACTCCTTGAGAAGGGCAACCCCAAGACACATAATCATCAGATTCACCAAAGTTGAAATAAAGGAAAAACTGTTAAGGGCAGCCAGAAAGAAAGGTTGGGTTACCCAAAAAGGGAAGTTCATCAGACTAACAGCAGATCTCTCTGCAGAAACCCTACAAGCCAGAAGAGAGTGGGTTCCAATATTCAATATTCTTAAAGAAAAGAATTTTCAACCAAGAATTTCATATTCAGCCAAACTAAGCTTCATAAGTGAAGGAGAAATAAAATCCTTTACAGACAAGCAAATACTGAGAGATTTTTGTCACCACCAGTCCTGACTCACAAGAGCTCCTGAAGGAAGCACTAAATGTGGAAAGGAAAAACCAGTACCAGCCACTGCAAAACATACCAAATTGTAAAGACCATCAACACTATGAAGAAACTGCATCAACTAATGGTCAAAATAACCAGCTAGCATTGTAATGACAGGATCAAATTCACACATAACAATACTAACCTTAAATGTAAAGAGGCTCAATGCCCCCAATTAAAAGACACAGACTGGCAAACTGGATAAAGAGTTAAGACCATCAGTGTGTTGTATTCAGGAGACCCACCTCACATGCAAAGACACGCATAGGCTGAAAACAAACGGATGGAGGAATATGGAGGAGTAAGCAAATGCAAAGCCAAAAAAGCAGGGGTTGCAATTCTAGTCTCTGATAAAACAGATTTTAAACCAACAACAATGAAAAAAAGACAAGGAAGGACATTACATAACGGTAAAGGGATCAATGCAACAAGAAGAGCTAACTATCCTAAATGTATATGCACCCAATACAGAGCACCTAGATTCATAAAGCAAAACCTACAAAGAGACTTAGACTCCCAAAAAATAATAGTGGGAGACTTTAACACCCCACTGTCAATATTAGACCAATCAAAGACACAGAAAATTAACAAGGATATTCACGACTTGAACTCAGCTCTGGACTAAATGGACATAATAGATAGCTACAGAACTCTCCACCACAAATCAACAGAATACACATTTTTCTCAGCACCATAGAGCACTTTCTCTAAAATTTAACACATAATTGGAATTAAAACACTCCTCAGCAAATGCAAAAGAATGGAAATCATAACAAACAGTCTGTCATATCACCGTGAAATCAAATTAGAACTCAGGATTAAGAAACTCACTCAAAACCACACAACTACATGGAAACTGAACAACCTGCTCTGGAACGACTACTGGGTAGATAACAAAATTAAGGCAGAAATAAATAAATTATTTGAAACTGATGAGAAGACAGACACAATGTACCAGAATAACTGGGACATAGCTAAAGCAGTGTTTAGAAGGAAATTTATAGAACTAAATGCCTACAGGAGAAAGCTTGAAAGATCTAAAATTGACACCCTAACATCACAATTAAAATAATCAGGGAATCAAGAGGAAACAGATTCAAAGAAGCAGAAGACAAGAAACAACTACGATCTGAGCAGAACTGAAGTAGATAGAGACACAAAAAACCCTTCAAAAATAAATGAATCCAAGAGCTGGTTTTCTGAAAAGATTAACAAAATAGCCTTGTAGCCATACTAATAAAGAAGAAAAGAGAGAATAATCAAATAGACACAATAAAAATGATAAAGGGAATATCACCATCGATCCCACATAAATACAAACTATCATCAGAGAATACTATAAGCATCTCTAAGCAAATAAACTAGAAAATCTAGAAGAAACTGATAAATTCCTGGACATATACACCCTCCGAAGACTAAACCAAGAAGTTGTTCAATCCCTGAATAGACCAATAACAAGTTCTGAAATTGAGGCAGTAATTTATAACATATCAACCAAAAAAAAAAAAAAAAAAAAACCCAGAACCAGATGGATTCACAGCCGAATTCTACTAGAGGTACAAAGAGGAGCTGGTACCACTCCTTCTGAAACTATCCCAAACAATAAAAATGAAGGACTTTTATCCAACTCATTTTATGAGGCCAGCATCATCCTGATACCAAAATCTGACAGAGAAACACACAAAAAAGAAATTTCAGGCTAATATCCCTGATGAACAACGATGTGAAAATCCTCGATAAAATACTGGCAAACCAAATCCAGCAGCACATCAAAAAGCTTATCCACCATGATCAAGGAGGATACATCCCTAGTTTGCAAGGCTGGTTTAATATACACACATCAATAAACATAATCCATCACATAAATAGAACCGACGGCAAAAAACACATGATTATCTCAACTGATGCAGAAAAGGCCTTTGACAAAACTCTACACTCCTTCATGTTAAATAGTCTCAATTAACTATGTATTAATGGAACATATCTCAAAATAATGAGAGCCATTTATGACAAACCCACAGCCAGTATCATACTGAGTGGGCAAAAGCTGGAAGCATTTCCTTGGAAAACTGGCACAAGATAAGGATGCCCTCTCTCACCACTCCTACTCAACACAGTATTGGAAGTTCTGGCCAGGGAAATCAGGCAAGAAAAAGAAATAAAGGGTATTCAAATAGGAAGAAAGGAAGTCAAATTGTCTCTGTTTGCAGATAACATGATTGTATATTTAGAAATCCCCATCATCTCAGCCCAAAATCTCCTTAAGTTGATAAGCAACTTTAGTAAAGTCTCAGTGAGAGGTAACAACATGCTAGTAGCCCTCACTCTCAGCGCCGCCTCAGCCTCCAGCCTCGGTGTCCACTCTGGCGGTGCTTGAGGAGCTCTTCAGCCCACCACGTCACCGTGGGAGCCCCTCTCTGGGCTGGCTGAGGCCGGAGCCTCGTCCCTATGCTTGCTGGGAGGTGTGGAGGGAGAGGCGTGGGCGGAACGGGGGCTGCCCGCTGTGCTCACCAGCCAGTGCAAGTTCCGGGGGGCGTGGGCTCCACAGGCCCTGCACATTGAGCAGCCAGCCAGCGCCAGTGGCCCAGGGCAGTGAGGGGCTTAGCACCCGGGTCAGCAGCTGCGGAGGTTGCGCCAGGTGCCCCAGCAATGCTGGCCCGCCTGTGCTGCACTCAAATTCTTGCCAGGTTTAGCTGCTTCCCGTGGGGCAGGGCTCCGGACCTGCAGCCCACTATGTCTGAGCTCCCCCATTGGGGTGGGCTGCCACGCCTCCTGAGCCTCCCCAAAGGGCCCCCGCCCCCTGCTCCATGGTGCCTGGTCCCATTCACTGCCCAAGGACTGAGGAGTGCATGCACGGCAGGACTGGTGGGCAGCTCTGCCTGCAGCCCTGGTACAGGATCCACTGGGTGAAGCCAGTTGGGCTCCTGAACTGGATGGGGACTTGGAGGACTTTTATATCTAGCTGGAGGATCGTATGTGCACCAATCAATGCTCTGGGGCTAGCTCAGGGTTTGTGAATACACCAGTTGGCACTCTGTATCTAGCTAACCTAGTGGAGACTTGGAGGACTAGAACTCTGTGACTCTCTGTCTAGCTCAAGGATTGTAAATGCACCAATCATCAGTCTGTGTCTAGCTCAAGGTTTGTAAATACACCAATTGGTACTCTGTATCTAGCTAACTCTGCATCTAGCTAACTAGCACACTGTGACTCTGTGTCTAGCTCAAGGATTGTAAACGCACCAATCAGCACTCTGTCAAAACAGACCAATCAGCTCTCTGTAAAATAGACCAATCAGCTCTCTGTAAAATGGATCAATCAGCTCTCTGTAAAATGGACCAATCAGTAGGATGTGGGTGGGGTCAGATAAGGGAATAAAAGCAGGCTGCCCCAGCCAGTCAGCGGCAACCCGCTAGGGTCCCCTTCCAGAGTGTGGAAGCTTTGTTCTTTTGCTCTTTGCAATAAATCTTGCTGCTGTTCACTCTTTGGGTCCACACTGCTGTTGTGAGCTGTACACCACGAAGGTCTGCAGCTTCACTCCTGACAGTGAGACCACGAACCCACCAGAAAGAAGCTTCAGACACATCTGAATGTCTGAAGGAACAAACTCTGGACACACCATCTTTAAGAACTATAACACTCACCGCGAAGTTCTGTGGCTGCATTCTTGAAGTCAGTGAGACCAAGAACCCACCAATTCCAGACACATCAGGATACAAAATCACTGTGCAAAAATCACAAGCATTTCTATAAACCAGTAATAGCCAAATCATGAGTGAACACCCATTCACAATCACTACAAAGAGAATAAAATACCCAGGAATCAATCTGACAAGGGATGTGAAGGACCTCTTCAAGGAGAACTACAAACCACTGCTCAAGTGGTTTGTAGACACAAAGAGAGCACACAAACAAAGGGAAAAACACTCCATACTCATGGATGGGAACAATCAATATCGTGAAAATGGCCATACTGCCCAAAATAATTTATAGATTAAATGCTATCCCCATCTAGCTACCACTGACTTTCTTTACCGAATTAGAAAAAACTACTTTAAATTTCATATGGAACCAAAAAAGAGCCCATATAGCCAAGACACTCCTAAGCAAAAAGAACAAAGCTGGAGGCATTATGCTACCTGACTTCAAACTATACTACAAGGCTACAGTAACCAAAATAGCATGGTACTGGTACCAAAACAGATATATAGACTATGGAACAGAACAGAGGCCTCAGAAATAACGCCACACATCTACAACCATCTGATCTTTGACAAATCTGACAAAAATGAGCAATGGGAAAAGATTCCGTATTGAACAAATTGTGTTGGGAAAACTGGCTAGCCATATGAAGAACACTGAAACTGGACCCCTTCCTTATAACTTACACAAAATTTAACTCAAGAGGATTAAAGACTTAAATATAAGCCCCAAAACCATAAAAACCCTCGGAAAAAACCTAGGCAATACCATTCAGGACATAGACACGGACAAAGACTTCATGACCAAAACACCAAAAGGAATGGCAACAAAAGCCAAAATTGACAAATGGGATCTAATTAAACAAAAGGGCTTCTGCACAGCAAAAGAAACTATTTTCAGAGCAAACAGGTAACCTACATAATTGGAGAAAATATTTGCAATCTATCCATCTGACAATGGGCTAATATCCAGAATCTACAAGTAACTTAAAAAAATTTACAAGAAAAAAACAACTGCATCGAAAAGTGGGGGAAGGATATGAATAGAGATTTCTCAAAAGAAGACATTTATACAGCCAACAAACATGAAAAGAAGCTCATTATCACTGATCATTAGAGAAATGCAAATCAAAACCACAATGAGTTACCATTTCATGCCAGTTAGAATGGTGATCATTTAAAAGTCAGGAAACATAAGATGCTGGAGAGGATGTGGAAAAACAGGAATGCTTTTACACTGTTGGGGGAGTGCAAATTAGTTCAACCATTGTGGAAGATAGTGTGGCAATTCCTCAAGAATCTAGAACCAGAAATACCATTTGACCCAGCAATCCCATTACTGGGTATATACCCAAAGGATTATAAAGCATTCTGCTATGAAGACACATGTACACGTATGTGTATTGCAGCACTATTCACAATAGCAAAGACTTGGAACCAACCCAAATGTCCATCAATGATAGACTGGATAAAGAAAATGTGGCACATATACACCACGGAATACTATGCAGCCATAAAAAGGATGAATTCATGTCGTTTGCAGGGATATGGATGAAGCCAGAAACCGTAATTCTCAGCAAAACAACACAGGAACAGTAAACCAAATACCGCATGTTCTCACTCATAAGTGGGATTTGAACAATGAGAACACATGGACACAGGGAGGGGAACGTCATACACTGGGGTCTGTCAATGGGTACGGGGCTAGGGAAGGGATAGCATTAGTAGAAAAAAGAAAGTTTTCTTTGACAGATACAGTGGCTCACACCTGTAATCTCAAAACTTGGGGAGACTGAGGAAGAAGGCTCACTTGAGGCAAGGAGCTCAAGACTAGTCTGGGCAACAGAGCAAGAACCCATCTCTACAAAATAAATACATAAATAAATTATCCAGGCATGGTGGTCCACACCTGTAGTCCTAGCTACTTGGGAGGATGAAGTGGAAGGATCATTTGAGCTCAGTAGTTTGATGCTGCACTCCAGCCTGTGTAACAGATTAAGACCTTGCCTCAAAAAAAATAAAATTAAAAACTTTCTTAGGTTGTCTATCATCTCTCTGAACATCCTCAAACCTTTAATGGAAATGTCTTTCTTCTGTCATCTTTTTAAATTAGCATTTCTCATGTCTCTGTAAATGTCACTGCTCTTCTGGACATTACAGGCTTTACAATAATTTCACCTACTTTCATAATTTCATTGCTTTATGATGATGTCTCCTTAATCTATCTCTCAAATGAACTTACTTCAAATATGCTTACTGCAAAAACTTAGTGAATGCCTTTATTTAAATAAATAGAAAGATCAGAGGGTGAGTAAAAAATATAGGGAAGAAGAATAGCTGAACTTTATTAATATGCATAACTTTAATATTTAGTCAAACACAAATGACCATATTTGAATATCACAAACTCCTTCACTCAGGAAACATATTATTATATTAAATGTCATGTATGAGAAAACTAAGGCTTAGAGAAATTAAATAATATTCCCAAAGTGCTATAACCAACAAAGAACAGAGAAAATAACTAGAACATACATACTATAAAATCTAAGCCCATGTTGTAGCCCCTATGCAACAGTTGTGTCTACAAGTGTCAAACTCAACATGTTCAAACAATTTCTGCCCTCTATTCCTATACTGTCTCTTCCTGTATGTGTTAATCTTACGACATTTGCATCTACTAAACCATAAAATTTGGCATTATTCCAGAACTACAATGACCAGGCTCTGTCAATTTCCCCATTTTGGCTCTAACTGTTCCCTAACATGTGTTTCAAGCAGCAAAAATATGGAACAGCTTGTATTTCTTCAGTGTTGCCATGGTATTTTATTTCTCTGTGACCTTGCTCATTGTGTGCCCTCTGCTACAATGTACTCCCTCTTTTTTCATTGAACTAATTCCTACCTATCCATCATGACTCAGTTCAAGCATTCCACACACCATCTATGGTTTCCTGAGACTTTAGCTACCATAACTCCAAAAGCTACTATATACTTGTAGTTAGATTTGTTTAGATATTACAACAAACATAACAGATGGTCATAAAATATAATTAAGAAAGATGACATTTTTTCCAAATTTGCACAGAGTCTTGCAAACTGTCCTGCCTAAACTTTAGCATTTGAGTAAGTATCCCTCTTGTACTCCCTCAGATTCTTCTAACTTACATAAATAATCAGTTGCCTACCCAATTGCAATATCTAGCTTCTTTCTTCTTTTGGGTTAGAAAGATCCCACATCAGTTTTTATGTGCTCAAATTCCAAACATGTACATGTGCAGCTTTTTCTGTTGCAGTTAGGCACTGGGCATGTGACCCAGTCTTAGCCATCAGGACCTGAGAGAAAGTCTGCTAAGAGTGAGAAATATTACACTCAGTTTAAAAAGAGAGAAGCATAAGGAAGCCCCACTCTCTCAGAATGTTTCCTGAATTCGTTTGCTGGGGCTGCTGTAAAAACATACCACAGATGGGATGCCCTTAAACAACAGAAATTTATTTTCTAACATTTCTGGAGGCTGAGAGTCCAAGATCAAGTTTCCAGCAGGCTTGGTTTCCTCTGATGCCTTTCTCATTGGTTTGCAGATGTCTGCCTTCTTGCTGTCTCTTCACATGGTTGTCCTTCCACAAAGGTGCCCCTGATGTCTCTGTGTGCCTAACATTTATCTCCTAGAGGTACACCAGGCAGATTCATTAGGGCCCATCCTAATGACCTGGTTAACTTCCACCTTTTTAAAAAGACCTTATCTCCAGTTTCTGAGGTGCTGGGGGGTTAGGGCTTCAATATTTTACATTTGATGTGGGGGGTGGTGGCAGTGAAATTCATCCCATAACACTCCCCAAGCCATTTATTGTCTTGGACATTGCTATGTAATATAATATTTGATAGCGTAACATGTTCCAGAAGGAAAAGACAAATGAATCCCAGAGAAGTTAACCTAGAGTCCTAATATCACTGACTTGTTATATTATTCAGCCCTGGAACTCCCAGGCTTCAATATTTTGAAATTAATAAATGTGCTTACATTTAAAAATGATTTTAGTTTGATACATTGCGACTTTTACCCTAAAACATATAATTGATATACTAATATAGTATTTATGTGATATAATAGCCAATTAATTGATTCCAACTCAAGTGATATTGCATTTATCATTATCCCTCTGCTATACATCACAGTGCTTAACACTCAGTAAACATTTACTGAACAAACTCTATGCTTCTACTCCCACAGCTATCAAAGAACACACACACTCACAGTCTCACATCATATTCCTTCCCGCGAACCATGGATCACTCTGGAAAGGTCTTTGATGACTCCTTTTCCTTGTAACCACCAGAAAAATCCCTCTTTTATATTCTTGTGCAACTACCTGTATCTCTAAGACTTTCTGCATTTTGATGCTTTTTTGTTCCCTAATTGTTTGCACCTCTAAGCAGTTATCAGTACATAATGACTTTATATTTTAGGAAATAACGCATATCAGTTGTGACTTCATTATTTAAAATATATGATCCAGCTGATAGTTGGTATAACTTTTTTGATATTTTCTTCATTGTACTGTTTGAATTTTAACACAGAATATTTTAGAATCAGTAAGCACCTCTAATGAATTCATCTTTCTGACACAGGTTCAGTTCTTCTTCATTCAACTACATTTTACTTGTTCAATAATATTTTATCAAATGAAATGCTAGATTCACTTTGATATTACATTTTATGGCTTTCAAATCATGGAGCTGCATTGACTCTTGAAATATGTAATACACCATAACTTATGACAATAGTCTCTAATTTGAGCCTTCAATGTTTAAAGATTCTCATTTTTTAAATAAGACACACAGAAACATAAGTAGCTTCATGAAATGAATACTAATATGCTTATCCACTCCTTTATTTAGTTTTATAGGAAAAAGAGCCTTTGAGTTTAACACACACTTCATGGTTCCTCTGATATATTACTTTAGGACCTCAAATTCCCTAAGTATCCATAGATGCTCTGAATTGATGCATATTTCCGGTGAAATTATGTTCTTTGCTATTTCCTCTTGACAGGTGTGGTAATGTTTCTACTCAGTTCTGCATAGATGAAGAGAAACAGAACTACAGCCATTGCCAGACAATTTAGATAAACAAAACTGCAAGTAATCCCTACTATTCAAAAACTCCAACTTGTCCATTTTATTGAAAACCAATAGAGAGAAAACAAGAGGATATTAAGACTGCATGAATAATCAAATAAGGAGCAAGGGGAGTTGTTGGAAAGAAATGAACATCATTATTTTTCTAATTAGTCATTATATTAACCAGGAAATGTGAAAAATCAATGTGTTAAAATAATAAATTGAGAACATTTACAATAATTTTTTTTAAAAAGAGTTCTTAAAATGCTCTTCTGATAATAGGTAATTTTGCTCTAAGGTAATGACAGCTATTTCCAAAACACTTATATTCTTTAAGAGTCTCTATAGCAGTATTAGTTTAGATTTGGTATTACAACTTCGTACAAACGGATCTGTTATGTATATTTATTTATGTTCATATTGCATATTACATATGACTAAGCAGTAGGATCATTGTTTTAATAGCCAAAACAAGTACAATATTATCTTCAAGGTAGAATTTTTCCAACTTATTTTACTGAATTGAGACATAATATGCAGCATGTACTTCGTGGGAAAAAAAAAAAGTATATTCTTTTAGTTAGGTTCTAAAGGCTATACTTGGTTGGCAGATGTACTAAGCAGATGTAAATATATTCATCTGAAAGGGAACAACTTTCACACAATTAATCTTTACATAACTTTACCCCAACCTCCAGAAAAAATAAAGGGGGTTTTGGCTCTAAATGTCAGTAAGTGAGCAAAACTCCCAACACATACACAAGGAGCTGGGATTACTGCCAGTGGGAGCCAGAGGATGAGGTATGGTATTGTTGAAAACGAATGCCTCTATGAAGGTGTTTGTGTGGAGAGACATGGTAATTTTATAAAGTCACTAAGCAGTTGTGAGTATCTCATGTCAACCTTAAGACGGTTAAGAAAGTGAATAATTTGAAGTAAAAATCCATTGAAAAACGTGTTTAAAAAAAAAATATTTCTCGGGCCAGGCGCGGTGGCTCAAGCCTGTAATCCCAGCACTTTGGGAGGCTGAGACAGGTGGATCACGAGGTCAGGAGATCGAGACCATCCTGGCTAACATGGTGAAACCCCGTCTCTACTAAAAAATACAAAAAACTAGCCGGGCGAGGTGGCGGGCGCCTGTAGTCCCACCTACTTGGGAGGCTGAGGCAGGAGAATGGCGTAAACCCGGGAGGCGGAGCTTGCAGTGAGCTGAGATCACGCCACTGCACTCCAGCCTGGGCGACAGAGCAAGACTCCGTCTCAAAAAAAAAAAAAAAAAAAAAAAATTCTCACTCGTGAAAACGCTGGTCAATGTTTGCCCCTGGAAGTCATTCATTTTTCAGTTCCTGGAGCCAAGAGGATTGTAAAGATACCTACTGACCCCACTTATTTGCTTTGACAAAGTAATTTACAGTATAAAGACAAACAGCAGCCTCCTAATATTTTATAAAAGTACAATAAATAAATAATACACAGACATAATTAAAATAAGAGAGATGATTCAGGACTGGAAAGATGACTGGCACAATAACACAGTAGTTATATTTTCCATACTGATTGAGCATTTGTAAAGTGGGGCAAAAATGAAAGGGAGAAAGGAGAAGAAGAAAGTGATTTCTGAACTTCTGTCATTTATTATAGGTTGTAATGAATACATACAGATAAACAAGAAGATATATAATCATAAAATCAAAATAAATAGGTCCTTTTTGGAAGGTTTGCTGAATTTTAATCATCTATTTTTGCAACATGCATTATTTCCCTTAAATGGTGTGTGTACCCAGCCCCCTGCCTCCCTCAAAACATGTTTAGTGAAAGCAACCCAAATATCATGAAATTTGAAAATAGCTGAGTTTGGCCTGTTTTGTTTTTCTGTTTTGATTTTGTTGTTTGTTTTTAAGAGAAGCAAAAAATCTGCCCAGGTTTATTCTTAAGAGCCTTTAGGAAATGGCAGAATAATGCTTAAATGTCTGGCAGTTAAGCTATGTTTCTAAATAAAAACTTAGGGTGCAGTTTTTGATCAGACATGTCTCTAAAAATCAAGTAGAAGGACTTTGTATACTTTCCCTCAATCATATCATTATACTTAACTCATCAATTTTTCTTTAAAAGTATTGATTCTATCAATGAGATCACTTGGACTCGGGAAGGGGAACATCACACACCGGGGCCTATCACGGGGAGGGGGGAGGGGGGAGGGATTGCATTGGGAGTTATACCTGATGTAAATGACGAGTAGATGGGTGCTGATGAGTTGATGGGTGCAGCACAGCAATATGGCACAAGTATACATATGTAACAAACCTGCACATTATGCACATGTACCCTAGAACTTAAAGTATAATAATAAAAAAATAAATAAAAAGAAAAAAAAAGTATTGATTCTATAAAAATTCAAACATGCAATTATATTTTTCATATATAAAAATGATTTATTTTTACATATTTCATTCTAGCTATCATTTCATGTCTTTTTTTCAGCCAAATTTCTGGAAAAGTTATCTGTACACACTGTCACCATTTCTTGTCCTCTCTTCTTTTACTTTCTCTTCTTTCATATCCAATGTCTTTTTTTCTCTAGAATTCAACTCAGACTGCTCCTATTAAAATCAATAGTTATCTCCACTGACTAAAGCTGGATATCAGCTTTCACTCCTCATCTTGTTTGAACTCTCAGCAGTATTTCATAATGTTACTTACTCCTGCTTCACTGAAATTGTGTTTCCTGCCTGCCTTCCAAGATGCCATATACTTCTCATTCTCTTCTTAACGCTTTGACTACTCTGTCTCAGTCTGTTTTGCTGGTCATTTCTCATATTACGAACAAATAAATGTTGGGATTCCCCAGAGCCCAGTCACTTGCCCTATTCTGCTCTTTCCTGACACTCATCTCTTGATGTTCTCATCCAGTTTCCTGACTTCAAATAACATCTTTTATTGACCACTTCCCAATTTTTATTAGCATTCTAGTCTTCTTTTTTTGTTTTTCATTTTTTCTTTTTCTTTCTTTTTTTTTCTTTGAGATGAAGTCTCACTCTGTTGCCCAGGCTACAGTGCAGTGGCACGATCTTGGTTCACTGCAACCTCCACCTCCCGGGTTCAAGTGATTCTCCTACCTCAGCCTCCCAAGTAGCTGGGACTACAGGCACGTGCCACCATGCCTGGCTAATTTTTGTATTTTTAGTAGAGAAGGCATTTCACTATGCTGGCCAGGCTGTTCTTGAACTCCTGACCTCATGATCTGCAAACCTCAGCCTCCCAAAGTGCAGAGGTTACAGGCTTGAGCCACTGTGCCTAGCTAACCTTCTAGGCTTCTTATCCCAACTCCAGTCTCATATATCTAAATGCTTATCCAATATCTCAGTGTCAATAACAAATGCATTTCAAATGTAATACATCAAAAACAAAACACTTAATCTCCTTCCAAAATACGTTTGTTTTTTTCTCAAGTTTTCCATTTAGTCAATGGCAACACTATCCTCCCATGTGCTCAAACCTCACTCAGTCACTTCTAACATTTTTCTTCCTCATACTCTTTGTCAAATCCATCAGAAAGACTTCATGTTTATACTTATAAAATACATCTGGTATCTCATCATTATTTACCATCTCCAATGCTACCATACTGTACTAAACTACTACCAAATTACTTGCATTCCTGCAATATTATATGTTCTTCTATCTTTGCATTCCAAAATATTGTTTTCTCATCACAGGAGTCAAAGTGATCCTTTTATATGCTTCAGTTTGAAATTCTCCAGTGGCTGTCTCTCTCATTCAGCAAATGTCCAACTTGTACAATTACATGGAAAGCTACAAAATCTGGACCTGTATCCTCTCTAACTTCTCTTAATAACTCTTTCCATCACTCACCACATTCTTGTAACACTGGCCTCCCTACATTTTTCTAAATATATAAGTCATGCTTGAGTCCTTTGCACAGCTGTTCTTTCTGCATGCAATGCTCTTCCACCAATGGGCCCTTTCCCCCCCAATTATTTGTCTCCACCACTGTAATGTAAGCTCAATCAGCATAGTAACTTGAAACTTTTTGTTCACTGTTGTATCTTCAGCTTCTGGAAAAATATTGACACATTGTAGGTAGCCAATACAAATGAATGAATGATGTTGCTGAATTTGAAATATTTTATTTGGAGAAAATATTTTTTAATAAAGGCGAAATTAAGAAAGGAAAAGAGAGGCATATGTAAGAAATAACTTTGAGAAGTCGAATGGGAAGTTTTCATTTTATGTCATTGCATTCCAATTCCAAGATTGACAGTTATTGTCAGAGTTCTTTTTTACCTGTATAGTGCTATATTCAAATTCTTAGAACATTTTATCCCACACATTGGTAATGTCATACTCTGATTTATTGCATTATTATATTAATAATATTTAGTGGTTAATTGATAAAATGTGTTTATATTTACATATATAGTCCTTAACATACTTATCAAGTGTCAAGAATTGCACTGGACATTTCTTATGTACTACTTCAAAATCCTTTCATTCCACACTCATACTCTATTTACAACTGTAGCAACCTGTTCCAGGAAGCTTTTGGATGCAGTGCCCTCAGGAAACTGTGCACTCATGCGTGTTCACCCTTATAATGTGAGGATGAGAATACTAAAGGGTCCACCCATTATAAATAGAAAATTAGAACTTATGGATATGGGCTTTATACCCTTGTCCCGTGGGTGGTCATTTCTTAGATGCATTAATAAGGACTTTTATAATGGACAGGTATAATCAAACATCAGTGACAAATGGCAGCGATGAACTCAAAATGCACTTACATTGGCTGTCTTCCTTGTTTCACATCCTCTGACTTGCTTTTCTGCTTTCTGCATGCAAGAGTCTATGTCAGTCTCTGCCTTAGAGAGAGCACAAGCACATAACTGTATTTAATCACCTTAAAATATTATTAGTTTTTCCTTCAAAAACTCTATTAGGTATTATTACAATCTCTTAAAAAAAAAAAAAAAAGAAAAGAAGGCTCATCTAATTAACATATCTTACAAAGACAAAAGAGTCAGAACTGAAGTCATTTTCATCTGATTCAAAATCCATGTTTGTTCTGCAGGGTAGAAAGATCTAAACTAGTGAGCTAATAGGATTTTTGAACTCATTTTGAGCTAATAGGATTTTTGAACTCATTTTGTTTTCATTTAAAAAGTAAAATGTACAGGATACAGAGTTGATAATGCACAACAATTAAGATTACAAGTCAATTCATCAGAAATAACTTCAAAAGAAAATATATAATGGGCCCCTAAATAATTATAACGTGCCACAACAAGAATGTGAGGTCTTTCCTGTGTTATTTTGTGAATATGTGATACCTACTTTGTTCATTTTATCTGTGTCTGCCTTGCAAACTGCCTCTGGGAGGTTTATCTTTATGGATTTGATGAACAAGCTCCATTGCCCTCTGGTTACAGGTAGTTTCAGCTGGTGGGAGGCTTTGGCAGTAGAACACAGGGGGTATCTATTGCCGAGGTTCTTTCACTGCCTCCAGGAAACATCACAATCTCAATACACAGTTCTCTTTGACTTGTGGAAACCCTTCTAACCCATGATCATTCAAGTTCACTAGCCCGAGGGTACCATTTCTCTCTGATAGTTCCCTTAACCTCATCCACAACTTTATAATTAGATGCTTTATTAAACTCCTCTAATGACCCCATTTTTGAGTGGGCCATCTGTTTCCTCCTGGGATTCTGGCTTATAAAGGAGACAACAAAAATCATAAAAATATATATTCTTGAGAAAGAAATGGTTGAAAATAATTAAGGACAAATTGTCCAACAGGGAGAGTGGGGGTAGGAATATAGTAATTATTAATGGGAATCGGTAGTCATATATTATAGAAGGGGGAAGGAAATAAATGTATTATTTATGGACCAGAGGGGGTCTCCACAGTATGATTTGAGAAATGCAAAGGTATATAAACTAATCAACTAACAAACCAACTAAATTTCTTTGTTATGTATATTTTGTAAAAAAATGTATAATCCAATTTTCAATGGTGCTGGTCATCAATTGACAGAATGTTCACTATGGTGAGTATCATATTTAACAAAATGTCAACTGTGCCCTGTAGATTATATTGATTATATCCTTGATGTACACTGGTATTGGCATTTACCATAAAAATATTTACTGTGAATTGTGTGGTTTAAAATTTGAAATCATTTTTATATGAAAAGCATTTATCTTACTACATATAGGTTTACATTAAACAGGTTTTATTCTATATAGACTATCCCATAAAATTGGAATTTAAAGTTAAATTTTATGGACATGAAACCATGAAATCTAATCTTAATAAAGAAAATATCAGAAACTGCTTCAGGACTAGAGATTTATATAGCTGTAGAATAGAAGATTAATGGGGTAGAAAGTATGAAGTACAGTTTACTGCATTTTCTTCTCCTTTTAGACATGGTGCTTGGCCTCCTATTACCTGGCAATTTTGTAATATCTTTCTTCGCAGTTCTCTTCTTATATAACCTTCACTTTGAAAATCATGCTTCAGCTTTATTGTTTTTAGTAATAAATAACTCTCCAGATAACTCTCACAACTAGTGCAAGTTTTATGAGCCTTCCCTGATTGTGTTCTCTCCGATTCCTTTTAAATAGAGTCCTTACTCACAGTAAGATAGGACACTTTCGACTTACATTTTACATAAGCATTTTTTCCTATTAGGTTACTTTAATATGGACCCAACATGTATACACAATCAGACCAATTTTATAGATCAAACAGCACATCTACAATTCACATTATCCAAACCTTTTAAAGTTATGTCATTGTCTTGAAGAATTATTCTTTGCCCCTCCTTTTGCCCTATGATTTTTTTATTTTTATACTTTGGAAAAATAACTTACATGTAAAACTTCCTCAAGATATTATAGCTTTAAATGTTTCTTTATTAAAATTTATAATACACTTGAGGGAAAATATACAGAATGATTTATTGCAAAATGAATACCCATTTTAATTCCACCGTGGACAAGCAATAAAACATTGCCAGTAACCCCCACTTATCCCACTGCAAATAACCCTGATTTCTTCTTTCACTGGCTGTTCCTTCTCTCCCTTCCTTAAACATTACAGTCACTCTAATTTCTATGCTAATCACTCTTGACTTTTCTTTTAAATTGTACTTTCTAAACCCGTTTTGGTAATCATTGTGGTTTTTATCTGTTTTTATTCTCAGTATGTAACCTTTTTGCCCAATATTATTTTTGTTAGAGTCATGCACAGTATTGAACGTATTTATTTCCACAGCTGTATGACATTTCAAGTTTGAATATACTCTTTATTAGTACATAATGCCAACTTTTTTTCTTCCAAATGGTGGCATAAACATTCACTCTTATTAACACTGTAGGAAATTTCCCTCTTTATAATGTGGCTCTGGGATTGACTTTGCAAATGAGATAAACTTGTGTATGATTTACCAGATGGAAGTATGGCAGAAACCACTATTTCTGGAAAATTACAGCAGTTCTTCAGATTACCATGTTATACCCTTTTAGCTCTGCAATATCCCAACCCATCCCCTGTTTAGGTAAGCCATAATTAATAGCCATATTAGCTTCCTAAATAATTGTATAAAGTCTAATTAACATTGATGCCAAACCTGAATAATGAACTAATATGTTGCGTATACTGGCAGGGATGGTAGATGCGAAAAAGAAAAGATAACTTATGAGAGATTGAACAAAGAGAAAACACAAGAGCTGGTGGCTGACTAGACGTAATGAACTAAAGAAAGAGATTACTACTAATGATTCGGGGCCACGGGTCTTAAGTAGGTGAGAATATGGTGATATTACAATCATATAGAAAAGTCAGGAGGGAGTATCTGTTGTGAAGTATGACATGTTTAGATTGAACATTTTGAATAATCTTAAGGAATCACAAGAGATCATAAGGAAATAAATAATAAAGACTGAAAATATGGAAGTTGATAGAGATCAGAGATAAAAAAATGGATTTGTGGATCACTTTGAAGGCAGTAATGCTTTTCACAGCCATCAGTATCTTATGGTTAAAAGAAATAGTGAAAACTAATCCTTTATATTCAGAATATCTACACACATTTATAAATGCAATATCTTATCTTATAGCTGTTATTATTTTTTGCAATCCTCCTAGTCAGGCAATTTCATACGTGGTTTGTAGTACTCATGACACTAATATGTATCACATATTTGTGCTATCTCAAATAGCACAGATTCATAGATTGCCACTTTCTTGAAAAGAGAAGATGATGCCATATACATTGCTGGATTCCTAATGGTATATGTAGTTAAAATTTATCAAATATCTGTTTAGTTAAAGGGCATAATAGATAAATAGATAAGACATAAACAAATAAACGCGGTGGTACCATTATTCTGTGTGTAACTGCAAAGACTAGTTCAATTTATATTAGGAATCTATACATATTTTTCCAGTTTTACTTACACTTTATTATGTTAATTAGACTGTTATTGTGATTATTCAATAATCCAAATTTCAATGACTTCAATATGTATCTATTATAAATCACTAGCATAAATTATTAACATACTTTCCTTTTCCATTAACAATTTTTATCTCTGTAAAATCATTAGTGTTTCCCTCTCTGGTGAAGCGTATCTCCTGCCCTACGGAAAAGCACTAAACCTCTTCCAGAAAAATCAGGGAGAATCCGAGATAAATATTCTAATGAAAATAGCAGTACTTCTGAATGCAATTATGATCAAATTTTCTAAGGACCATGGTTTCCCAGTGGAATTAAATTTTAAGTATAAATCTCCCCAATTTATATAGTAACAAAAGCGAATGAAGAGTCCTGGAAGATTGCCTTGCCCTTTAGAGCTTACGGTCAAATAAAAAGTTTCATTTAAGGAATCCGGTCAAGTGAAATGTCCCGAGAATCTAGAGATGAAAGTCTTCAGAGGCTCCTGGTGTGACACAGAGCAAATATTCTTACACAAAATCAGACTATGTGTGACATTACTTTCCTTTTTTTTTCTTTCAGAAAAGAAAAGCTCAATATTGCCAGTCAACTCACAACGAGACAGAAGTAAAGGTCAAATCTATCTCTCCATGCTGACTTTAAGGCAATATTTTTATCAGTGATTGGTGGAAGGAAAGGGGAAGTCAGTAGAGTCTTTGGACAAGGGCAATTATGCCTTCATGCTACCTCACGGGGTGTTATGTGTAAATTTAGCAGGATCTAATATGAAACATGCAGTAGAATTTCAGGCTGTGATGTCAGCATGCTCATTCTGCACAGACTCCAGGCAGCCATATTGGTTCCAACTGAATCTGAACCAGTTATTTTACCTCATAAACTAAGGGAGTTTCAGCATTTCAGCAGGTGGTTTCTTTTTTATTTTTAATTTTGTAGTTACACAGCAGGTGTATATATTTATGGGGTACATGAGATGTTTTGATACATGCATGCAATGTGAAATAATCACATCATGGAGCATGGAGTATCTATCCCCTCAAGCATTTTTTTTTTAGTTAAAAAAAAATCCAATTACATTCTTTTAGTTATTTTTAAAAGTATGATTAAATTATTATTGACTATAGTCACCCTGCTGTGCTATCAAATAGTAAGTTTTATTCTTGCTTTCTAATTATTTTTTGTACCCATTAACCATCCTTATCTCTCCTCAACCTCACTATCCTTCCAAGGCTCTGGTAACCATCCTTCTACTCTCCATGTTCATGCATTCAATTGTTTTAATTTTTAGACCCCGCAAATAAGTGAGAACATGCACAGTTTGTGCCTGGTTTATTTCACATAATGACTACCAGTTCCATTAATGCTGTTGCAAATGTCACGATCTCATTATTTTTTATGGCTAAATAGTATTCCATTATGTATATGTACCTTGTTTTCTTTATCCATTCTATTGATGGACACTTGGGTTGCTTCTAAATCTTAGCTATTGTAAACAGTGCTGCAATAACCATAGGAGTACAGATAACTCTTCAATATACTGATTCCATTTAATTTTGTTATATACTCAGCAGTAGGATTGCTGGATTATATGATATCTGTATTTTTAGATTTCAAGAAACCTCCAAACTGTCTTCCATAGTGGTTATACTAATTTACATTCCCACCAACAGTGTACAAGTGTTCCCTTTTCTCCATACTCTCACTAGCATTCGTTATTGCCTGTCTTTTGGGTATAAGCCATTTTAACTGTGGTGAGATCTCATTGTAGTTTTATTTGCATTTCATTGGCAATCAATTATGTTGAGCACCTCTTTATATGCCTGTTTGTCATTTGTGTGTCTTCTTTTGAAAAATGTCCATTCAAATATTTTGCTCATTTTTAAACCGGATTATTAGGTCTTTCTTTTTCTTTCTTTCTTTTTTTCTTTTTTTTTTTTTCTCCATAGAGTTGTTTGAGCTTCTTATATATTCTGGTTATTAATCCCTTGTCAGATGAGTAGTTTGCAAATACTTTCCCCCATTCTGTGGGTTGTCTCTTCATTTTGTTAATTGTATCCTTTGCTGCGCAGAAGCTTTTTAACTTGAGGTGATACCATTTGTCTATTTTTGCTTTGGTTGCCTGTGCTTAAGGGGTACTGCTCAATATTTTTGCCCAGATCAATGTCTTAGAGATTTTCCCCAATATTTTCTTATAGTACTTTCATAGTTTGAGGTTATAGGTTTAAGTCTTTAATCCATTTTGATTTGATTTTTGCATATGGTGAAACATAGGAGCCTAGTTTCATTCTTCTGCATATAATTTGTTGTTGTTGTTTTTAATCCGTCATACTGAAAATTTAAAAATTTGTTACTCATTGATGCCTCTAATTCTTTGGGGCATCATTTCAGTTCTTCCTATCTTATGTACATTCCTCAATTATGAATATTAAGAGCAATGACAACTGTAGCTACTTCTTGCTGACTAGTGTTGCAGTTGAGGGTCTAAGAAATAATATTTTAAAATATTTAATTGTAAACACTTATGTTTCCCAGGTTGTGGTCAGACAGGTGGGTCAGAGAACTCTTTTGTATACTGGGTAATCATTTTATGTGCAGAAAATGTTGATTTAAAGAAAAACTGTGAAGCAAACAGCAGGTATACAGGACTTAACAAAAAGGAAGAGAAACCTTAACACACACAAAATTTTAATTCATAGCTTAATATTTCAAAAATAAAACATTTTTCCTGATGGGATCCATGAAAATAAGGGTTTTAATATATTATTTCCAGATTTTTAAGGAGAGACATGTAGGAACCACAAAATGATTTAGGATTTAATCCAGATAATAGGCAAATAATACAAACTCTAAAACAATAGTCGGAGTTGGAATCTATTAACAGATGTGTTTAAGTTTTCTTTTGAAATATAGTTTTTTTCCCCCTCCAATTTCTCATTTTTACCACAGCAAATCACAATAGAAGCAATTTGTATATAAAATAAGTTGTAGTCTTATTACACCTGGTCTAATTATTTACATAAAGTATAGCAAGGATAGTGCACTATAGGCCCTTTAAAAGAAATTGCTTTGCTGGAAATTTTTAATAAGCAATCTTGGACTTTAAATGCTTTCAGGCTAGCTACACCAAAGATCTTTCATGAGATTGTGCCTGTAATACCTGTATGAATGAGTGCATTCCTCTCTTTTTGAAGTCCCAAATTATCTTGAGGCTCCCAAGCCAGTCAGAAAGTGCCACTTTTTTAAATTTGTATTTTAAGTTCAGGGATACATGTGTAGGTTTGTTATGTAGGTAAATTGCATGCCACAGGGGTTTGGTGTAGAGACTACTTCATCACCCAGGTAATAAGCATAGTACTTGATAGGTAGTTTTTCAATCTTCACTTTCCCCCAACTCTCCAAACTCAAGTAGACCCCAGTGTCTATTGTTGTCTCTTTTGGCGTTCACGTGTAATCAATGTTTAGTCCCCACTTAAAAGTGAGAACATGCAGTATATATATTTTCTCTATTCCTGCATTTGTTTGCTAAAGATAATGGCCTCCACCTCCATCCATGTTCCCACAAAGGATATAATCTCTTTCTTTCTTACAGCTGTGTAGGATTCCATGATGCATCTACACCACATTTTCTTTATCCAGTCTACCATTAATGGGTATTTAGGTTGATTTCATGTCTTTGCTATTGTGAATAGTGCTGCAATGAACATACGAGTGCATGTGTCTTTATGGTAAAACAATTTATATTCCTTTGAGTATATACCCAATAATGATATTGCTGCGTCAAATGGTAGTTCTGTTTTTAGCTCTCTGAGGAATTGCCAGACTGCTCTCCACAATGGTTGAACTAATTTACACTACCACCAACAGTGTTAAAGTGTCCTTTTATCAGCAAATTTGCCAGCATCTGTTATTTTTGGACAAATAATAGCCATTCTGACTAGTGTGAGATGGTATATCATTGTTGTCTTAATTTATGTTTCTCTATTGATTAGTCATGTTGAACATTTCTTTCAGGTACTTGTTGGCTGCATGTATGTCTTTTGAAAAGTGTCTGTTCATGTACTTTGCTCACTTTTTAATGTGGTGGTTTTTTGCTTATTGATTTAAGTTATTAATAGAATCTACATATTAGACTGTTGTTGGCTGCACAGTTTGCAAGTATTTTCTCAAGTTGTGTAGGTTGTCTGTACTCTGTTGACAGTTTATTTTTCTGTGCAGAAGCTCTTTAGCTTAATTAGGTTGTATTTGTTAATTTTAGTTTTTGTTGTAATTGTTAATTTTTTTGACAGGGAGTCTCACTCTGTCGCCCAGGGTGGTGTGCAGTGGTGCAATCTCGGCTCACTGCAACCTCTGCCTTCCAGGTTCAAGTGATTCTCCTGCCTCAGCCTCCTGAGTAGCTGGGATTATAGGCATTCACCACCATGCCCAGGTAATTTTTGTATTTTTAGTAGAGACGGGGTTTCACCATTTTGGTCAGGCTGGTTTCAAACTCTTGACCTCTTGATCCACCTGCTTTGGCCTCCCAAAGTGCTGGGATAAAAGGCATGAGCCACCGCACCCGGCCTATAATTGGTTTTGATGACTTTGTCATGAAATCTTTGCCAGGGACTATGTCCAGAATGTTATTTTGTGGGTTATCTTCCAGGATTTTCATAGTGTTAGGTTTTACATTTAAGTCTTTAGTCCATCTTGAGTTGACTTTTGTATATGGTATAAGGAAGGGGCCCAGTTTCAATCTTCCGCATATGAATAGCCAGTTATCTCAGAACCATTCATTAAAAAAGGAGTCCCATTTCACTCTTTACTTAAGGACAGAAACTTTGTACAGAAACTGTGTAGAGAAGGCAGCAGGCCAATCATTTTAAAGGGCTTTTTATCAGCTCTATAAAGTCAACCAATTCCTCAAAGAGATCTAGTCATATCTGAAAATATGCCATTCCAAAGTCTTGGTAAAACAATCAGTGTCTCCACTTGAGTTATGTTAAAAAGAAAATAGACTCTTATTGAATGTATGCAAATAATGACATTGTCATATATTAAGAATATTCACAAATAGCCTCCAAATTCTGGAGGAACCAAGTAGAGAGTAGGATAAATATTTCAACTTTTTGTTCACAAAATTATATTTTATCTAATTTGTTTCAAGTTAAAAATGGCTCAAAAGAAAAGAGGGTTTTTTTGACTCTGGAAAACAAAACATAAGGAGAATCAGCAATGTTTCAAACAAAAACACCATTGAAAATTTTTTTTAGTCCTCTATTAGTTCAGAACCGTGTAACCAACTCCTGTTCTACTCGATGTTGCATAAGTAATGTTCACGCAGCTTTTTAATTAGAGTCCTGGAAGTTCTTTCCTAGTCCAATGGTATGATCCCCAAAGTCATCAGAAACCTGTATTTGTATTTGTCAGTTTCCATAAAAAGTAATTTGGATTACACTTTATTGGAAATGATTCTAGAGAAGGATTTAAAACAATAACTGGGGATGACAAATCTTTATTAGCTAGAGTTCTGGAACACTGCGGGGTCAAGAACTTTATTCCTTCTGTTATTTATTTATTTATTTATTGCTATCTCCTCCATCACACTGGATTCCATCAAATAGTGCTTAGCACTATTTTTTTTTTCATAATTTATAATCAGTCTTGCTGTAAACCATTTGAATTCTCAAATCATTGTCACATTCTGGGGTCAACTCACATTACCATCAAAACAGTGAAAACTTTCCTTTTTATAGTGCATTATAATTCACAAATTCTTAACAGTGAAGGCTGAATGTGGTGGCTTATGCCTATAATCCCAGCACTGTGGGAGGCCTAGGTGGCAGATCATTTGAGCCCAGAAGTTTGACACCAGACCTGGGCAACATGGCAAAACTCCATCTCTACAAAAAATACAAAAAATTAGATGGGTGTGGTGGTGCACACCTGTGGTCCCAGCTACTTGGGAGGCTGAGGCGGGAGGATCACTTGAACCTGGAAGGTTGATGCTGCAGTGAGCTACAATCATGCCGCTGCACTCCAACCTGAGCAACAGAGGCAGGCTCTTTCTCAAAAAAAGTTATATTATAATTTTAAAAACAACTTTATGTGACAAATATTATTGTCAGGCTTTGAAATGTAGAAAATTGAAGAAGACGAAAATAATAGACAGCAATTTATAGAATGAGAACTCTATTGCAGGATTATTTTTCTCTCACTCATGTCTGGTTTATATACATATATGTGTGTGTGTATATATGTGTGTGTGTGTGTGTGTGTGTGTGTATATATATGCCTTTCTTTGTTCTTTAGAAATATTTTTTTCTGTTCTTTAGTTCAATGACAGAACACAGCCATGATCAGTCTCCTAATTCTCACTTTCATGACAGGTTTCTACTTACTGATCCAATAACTTTTTTTCCCCAGAATCATGTATACTATAATCATAATTTATAGATGATTATTATGCCTCACAGAGTAAAAACGACATTTCCTAGCTTCCTAGTTTTTATAAGTAGTAGCCAAACAAATATAAGTAAAATTCCTTCAGGAATAAGTCATAAGCATTAGAGATTTTACTTCATTTCTCCTTCTAACTAAGTGAAATGCAGAAATGATGGCTGGAACACTAGCAGCCATCTTGAGGTATGCCATCAACAAGAAAGTGGAAATCAGCGCTAAGAATGGCAGAGTAGAAAGACAGAAGGAACTCAGTTCCCTGATTACTATAGAATCACAAAACCAATGGTAGAATACATAACTCCAGACTTCTTCAAAATGTGAGGTGACTATAAGCTTCAACTCACCTAAGCCCTCATAGTTGAGTTTATTTTATTAACAGTCAACCTTAACACTAATTTACACAGCATGCTATATTCAAATGCTCAAAGATTGATCAATCTTTCAAGTTCTACACCCCATAAACAACTGGTTGACAGAACTTTGACGAGTTTGCTGCTATTTTACCAGTCAACTTTGTATAAAAGGGTAGAATTATATTTTACAAAAGTATTATTTTCGTGATAATCATATAGATGGAGATGGCAATAATTCTCAGAAAATTTGGGGAACAAGCAGGCAAAAAAAGGATGACCAAGCCAGCTTTTCCAAAATTTCCCCTTCCCGTGAGAGACTTTTCATCCCTTCAGTATCTTCAACTCTGTCTTTAGAAGTCAATTGTGTTTTATATAAATAAATGATAATTGTGGGTGAAATATTAGATAACTTTAAACCATAAAATGTATTATTGGTGGCCCAAATCAAGATACTGATAATTAAATTGTAATTGCTGCCTGATCTTTTCAGTGTGCAGTGTAAAATGAGGAATAGTACATTGTTTTAATTCTTCTAATAAATTTGCCATGTTGGATTTAAAGCCAGTGCATAACATGAATAATAAATACGTTATTGAGAAATGACCAGCACTTGGTATTATAGTCTAGACAGAAACATGTGACCCATTAACTTTTCTTTATAAGTTTATACAATTGTCTTGACAAAGCACCTATTTCTGAATGCAACATAGCTTGTTAATAAAACTTTTACAACCATTGTTTTGTCATAAAAATCAAATAAAATGGATATTTACTTAGCAGATGGTGCAATCATAACATTTCATTGTTTGTAATATACCAAAGTTGCTTAATTTAAATTGATAACTTTTTTATCACTTTGTGAATAACAACATATATTTAGGAGTGAAATTTAAGAATATTCAGTCAAAATAAAAGAGCAAGCTAATCTAAAAATATTCAGGACAGTTTTTAGGTTCTACATATAACAATTCCCTCAAAAGACTGAATATTAAGATAGGAAGAGTAAGATTAAAATTACTTCTTCCCAGTCTTGCTTTTTTAATTTCTTTTGTGAAAACATGGGATCTATCTCCACAAAGTAAAAGAGGTTAGAAAATTGAGGGTAGAAAATATGTAAATTGCTCATGTTAAGGAAATTTTAAAAATCATATTAACTTCTTAGGATATAAGATGACAGGCAGTTTGATATACAGATAAATTCTCAGGGTGAATGTAGAAAAACAATTGCTAGCACATTTCTTTATTAAGTAGCTATGACTTTGGGCAAGCAACTCAGTCTTAGTACATGTCAGTTTTTTCATGCAAAATAAGAGTTACTTTGACCTCATATGAATTGTATGAAAATAAAAATTTTCTAACAGGCAATGCATCAACAAATTTTTGAAGTTCCCAAGAATGGAGGTAGTCTAACACACAGAAATTAACCATAATTTGTTATGCTTAGAAAAGTGAAATATTTCAAATATTTTGCCTACAATTCAGAGGATTTCACACAAAGAAACAGGCTGGATTTATGTTGCTAAAGTTTGAGGAATCTTTTTTAAATTTATATTACCCTACCCAATGGATACATAGTATGGCTACTACAAAGTTTCTCTTTTTCTTTTGTTTTGTTTTTTTAATTTACTAACCTTGAGTAGAACATGCTTTATGAAACTCAAAAATTATAAGAAAAATTTTACTGTAATTATAAGAAATCTTTCACTGTAAAAGAAAGCAGTTTCTTATATTATAATTATAGTTTTAGTTTTCTTCTACATTTTCAGGTATTTAAAAGAAATTCCTAAAAACTTTGAGATGTAGAAGACTGGGAATAATACTAATACATAATCTCAATATAGCATGGTGTTATAGAAAATACACAATATAATTTACAGTATAAAAGTTAGGAAGAAATTAAATTAGACACCTAATTCAGAATGACAGTTGAAACATACCATTTTAAAGGTACCTGATTCTCCCCATCAAATAAACACAGGAAATATGTATGTTTATTATGTATGTGTATGTACACACACACACACATATGTGTATGTGTGTGTATATATATGCATGTATACACACACACACACATATCTCCTTTAGTTCTTGGGTCACCAACTTACCTGGTTTGTTTTCAACTTTCCCTGTTTAGCACTAAAATTCCCATGTCTGGAAACATTTTTAGTCCCAGAGTAATTATATAGTTTGCCTGGGGATGTCATGATTTTAAAACTAAAAGTCCTATTTTCTGAGAAAACCTTCAGTCTCAGTCAAGCCAGGACATTTGGTCACACTACTTAGTTCATTGCTGAAGGTGCACTACAGCTGAAGGAAGGGAAGAGAAAATTCAGTGGAGGAGGAATGTAAATATAGGCAAGGCCCATACCTACTGCTGGGCATGGGGCAGGATAACTGAGAGGGTCCCAACTGGAAGATTCAAGGACAGACATTATGCATGTTCAAAACTGAAGATTATTCATAAAGACAGAGATAACATCCTACTCTCACTCACACACCACTAGACTAACGAAAGTACAAATAACAACTTTAAAAAATACATATTTCTGAACAAGAGGCAAAAGCAGAGTGAAAAAAATTTCTGTGGTATAGGAAAAGAGGTAGACTAAACATTTGTAAAAACCCAAATCTCAATCTAAACACAGGTGATACTAAAATGTTGTGGCCTATAGTACAGAAAGAGTACGCAAGGAAAAGCCAAATTACAAACACAGCTCAACTCCTGAATGGATTGACTCAACTCCCCAAAATGAAATTCAGAATAAAGGAAAAGCACATTAACTTTCAAGTCTACAAATTGTCTTCCTCCACAAGATGTCTGGGTTTCAATTAAAAAATTATAAGGCATATAAACAAGTAATATTTTTAAAAAACCTCATTATCAAGAGACAAAGTAATTGCAAAAGTATTACAAAGTAATTGTAAAAGTATTACAAAGTAATAAACAGAAGCAAATTCAAACATGACACGCATTTTGGCACTCTCAAAGAGAAAACTTAAACCAACTATGATCAATAATTAAATCTTCCATAGAAAAACAGGACAGTGTCCACTACTGAATGGGTAATTTCAACAGAGAGATGGAGAGTATAAGAATGGATCAAAGAGAAAATGATGGGGATAAAAATAAACAAATAGTAACAAGTATGAATATCTTTGCCTTTGGTGGCTCATCAGTGGATGTGAAACATGTAAGGCAAAATTAGAGAATTTGGAGATAGCTCAATAGAAATTCTCTAAACTAACACACATAGTGTACCGAAAGAAAAGTGAAAAAAGAAAAATGGAGTAGCCAAGAGTTTGAGAAAGCATCAGATGATTTAATTTTGGGGTACTTGGAATTCCTGAAAGAAAAGATAGAGAAAACAAGAGAAATAAAACATTTACAGAACTAAGAATTTTCCAAAATTAATGACAGATATAAAGGAAGCATACTAGATTCCCTTTCCACTCCCCCGTCCCCCTACATGTACATATCATATTCAAACCGCTAAAATCAAAAATGAAAATAGTATCTTCAAGGCAGTCAGAGACAAAAGACATTATAGAGGAACAAACTAAGAATTACATAGCAGGGCCAGGCGCAGTGGTTCATGCCTGTAATTTCGGCACTTGGGATGTCATGGCAGGCAGATCACTTGAAGCCAGCAGTTCTAGACCAGTCTGAGCAACATGGCTAAACCCTGTCTCTACTAAAAATACAAAAATTAACCGGGCATGGTGGTGCAGGCCTGTAATTCCAGCTACTCGGGAGGCTGAGTCACAAGAATTGCTTGAACCAGAGAGGCAGAGGTTGCAGTGAGCTGAGATCGTGCCACTGCACTGCAGCCAGGGCGACACAGCAAGACTGTCTCATAGGAAAAAAAAAAAAAAAAACAACTTTGCAGAGCAGATTTCCGTTCAGAAACTGTAAAAGCTAGAAAACAATGTAGTGGCATCTAAAAGTGCTAAAAGAAAGTCAACCAATAATTGTATAATCAACATAAAGATTGTTCATAGAGGAGAGCAAAATGATAAATTTTTCAGCAAAAAATAAGAGTGATCTAAAATTTATTACCAGCAGATCTGCTCTGAAAAAAAAATGTTTACAGAGAAGGAAAAAGATACAAGACAAAAGCCTGTACTCAAAAAAAAAAAAAAAAAAACTTAAAATTGCTGCAAATCAAATAAATAAACGTAAATATAAAATTAAATTTGTTTTGTTTTAATTATAAGTAGTTTATTTTTTAAAGCAAAAATAATATCAATGTATTGTGTGTTTATAACATGTGTAAAAGTAAAATGTTTTAAAATAATAGTAAAAAGAGTAAGAAGAAAGATGTAGGAGTACACTATTATAACTTTCAATATAGTTGAGGAGTATATTTTTTAAAGACTAATTGATCGTTTTCTTGTCAACATTAAGATAACCACTAAATTTTCTTGTAAAGAAGCAAACATATAAAATACGATTATATGTTTTTTTTGCCTTTTTTTTTTTTTTTTTTTTTTTTGAGACAGAGTCTCACTGTCGCCCAGGCTGGAGTGCAGTGGCCGGATCTCAGCTCACTGCAAGCTCTGTCTCCCCGGTTTATGCCATTCTCCTGCCTCAGCCTCCCCAGTAGCTGGGATTACAGGTGCCCGCCACCTCGCCCGGCTAGTTTTTTGTAGTTTTTTAGTAGAAACGGGGTTTCACCATGTTAGCCAGGATGGTCTCGATCTCCTGACCTCGTGATCCCCCCGTCTCGGCCTCCCAAAGTGCTGGGATTACAGGCTTGAGCCACTGCGCCCGGCCAATTATATGAAAACAATAAATAAAAATAGTGTATTTAATGTGGAATCATAAGAATACTCAAAATAAGTCGGAAATATAGAAAAGATATAAACTTTTATCAACACAGTATATTTTAATCCATCCATATTAATAATCACTTTAAATGTGAATGTTTTAGAAACTCCAGTGAAAACATATATATTGTGAAGTGTATAAAAGGCAAGATCCAACCACATGATATCTTCAGGAAAATCACATTAAATACCAGTTGCAGAGGTTAAAACTAAAAGAATAAAAACAACTCATGCAAACATGAACTAGGCCGGGCGCGGTGGCTCACGCCTGTAATCCCGCACTTTGCGAGGCCGAGGCGGGCGGATCACAAGGTCAGGAGATTGAGACCATCCTGGCTAACATGTGAAACCCCGTCTCCACTAAAAATACAAAAAATTCTCCAGGTGTGGTGGCAGGCGCCTGTAGTCTCAGCTACTCCAGAGGCTGAGGCAGGAGAATGGCGTGAGCCCCAGAGGCAGAACTTGCAGTGAGCCGAGAATGAGCTACTGCACTCCAGCATGGGCAACAGAGTGAGACTCCATCTCGAAAAAAAAAAACAAAAAACAAAAACAAAAACAAAAACCTAAAGAAAAGCTGAAATAAATATATTAACTTCAGGCAATGTAAATTTCAGAACAAGAAGATTATCAAGGACAAAAGTGGACACTGATTAATGATACAGAGGTCATCTCCAAAATGATGTAATTATTCTAAAGGTGCATGAATTTAATAGAGTCCCCCATTGCAGTATTTCTCAAATGCACATGTAACATTCGTCAAGATGGACTATATTCTCTTAAAATAAGTCTTAACATATTTATAGGAATAGAAGTCATACAAAGTACAGGTTCAAATAATATTGGGGTTAAATGAGAAATAAATAATAGGAAAATACCCAGAAAACTTCCAAATATATAAAAAAATTAAACCACACATATCAAAATAATCCAAAAGACAAGGAGGAAGTGAGAAACAAAATTTAAAAGTATTTGTAAATGAATTAACGTAAGAATACAACATATTAAAATTTACAAGATAATGCTAAAGCAATTCTTAGATGAAAATTTTTAACATTACATGCTTGTATTAGAAAATGACAAAGGTTTTCAACAAGTAAGCTAACTTTCTATCATAAAACTCCAAAGAAATATTAAGATGAAATGAAAAATGCAGGGGAAATAGTGAAGGTAATATCAGAATTCAAGAAAATTGAGAATAAACAATTAATAGAGAAAAATCAATTTTAAAAACCTGCCTCTTTTAAAAAAATCAATGACGTTTATATTTTTCTATGGCCATTTACCAAAAAAAAAAAAGGAGTCAAAACTATGAATATTAAGAACAAAAAAGGAAATATTACTACTTATATCATATTATCATTAGAAGTACAGAAAAGACATTCAAAGAATCACTCTGTCTTTAAATTTTTTAACTTAGATGAAAAGCGCAAACTATTTGAACTCATAACTGACATGGCTCACTTAAGAAGAAATAATCTTTAATCTCTTGTAAATAAATAAAATTTTTAGTTAATAACCTTTCCATGAATAAAATCTAAGATTCGAATGGTTTCACTAGAAAATGCTACCAAAGACTTAAAGAAAAAATAATACTAATCCTCAACAAATTATTTAGAATGTAGAGAGATGATACCTCCCAACACATTTTATGTGTCCAAAATTACACTGATACTAAAATAAGACAAAGACATAACAAGAAAAAGAACTAAAATCTATTATAGCTTATGATTATAAATTCAAAAATTCTCAAAAAATGCAAATGAATCAAATATAATATCATATAAAATAGATAATAAAAAGACCAAGTGATACATAGTTTAGGAATGCAAGGCTGGTTCAACATGTAAAAATCAATTTTATTCATCATATCAACAGATTATAGGAAAAAATAATTTTCATAGGTAAAGTGAAAAATGTAACTTTGGGAAATTCAACATCCATTCATGATCAAACACCCATAAACAAGGAACAGCAGGAAGACTCCTCAATCTGATAAAATTTCTGCAAAAATCTACAGCTACATCATATTTAATGATCAAATATTAAACACTTCCTATTTAAGATCAATAAAAAGGCACACATATCTACTCTCAAAGCTCATTATTAATCATTGCCATAAAGTCCTAACAAGTGTAATAGAACAAGAAAAATAAAAGTATCAGGATCAGAAACAAGAACAAAAACAAATTCCCTACTTGCCAACAATACAACTTTTTCTGTAAAAATCCCAAGCAATCTACCAAAAACATTTTTAAATTAATAAGTGATTTTAGCATTGTCACAGAATATTAATCTTAATAGTATTTATAATTCAAGCAAAGAAAAATTATAACTAGATATAAATAAAACAGACTATGTATAATATAGCATCACAAAACAAAAAATACAGATGCTCCTTTACTTACGATGGGATTATGTCCCAATAAACACATTGTAAGTTGAAAATATCCTAAGTGGGAAACACATTTAATTCCATTTTTTGTTAGTTTTGTGATTATGTTTCCAAGATGGTGAGTTAGAGGCTTTTAGCATGCCTCAGCCACTTAGATATAGCAAGATAGCAGATACAGATAGCTTTAATTCAAGTTAGAAAATGAGACCGTCAGAATTGTGAAGTACACTTCAGATACCAGAAAAGATAACATGAACAAACAGCCTCCATGACAGCATCTGGCTGATAAAGTTAGTGAAAGTCCAATACACGACAGGGGAAGAGAGCTTTCCTTTGTGACTCACCTTTCCACTAGGGATCCAAACAACCTAGGCCAAGAGAGACCACTTTGTTTCTCCCAAGTTCTGAAGCTACCTTGGGGAAAGAATATTGTGAGGAAAAGACACTGAGTGAAGCTGCAGGCTGCAGGCATTTTCCATTTTTCTACATCTAAGATGAATAGTAGGATGCTATTTTAAATTCAGAAACATACAAACACAGCTATTCTTCCTTAACCCAACAGCAGGGCCACCAGGCATTTTAGTCACAGGAGAAGAGAGTGGAACACTTGATCTAGAGCAAAGTAGAAGTCTCAACAGCCAGAACTGTTTAAAGTACCACCACAGTAGTCACTGGAATTGTGCTCTTTCCTGTTGGAGGTCAGAGCACAAGGAGAGCTTCCACACGTGAATCTCTTCTGGATGATAAACCTTGCACCCAGGGCCAGCTTGGTAACCTGGAGGATTTGCATGTATCATTGCTGGGAGTCCTAGCCTTCTCCCCTGAGGTCATGGTGCAGCAGGGCTCCCTCTAATCCACCCCCAGGCAGAAATCAAGGCCTTTGGAGGACTTAATTGCCTGAACCAGCAGTCTGAGATGCCCCTCCTTCCCTGCACATAGATCATGGTGCAGAGGGGGCCTCTCCACTCCAAACACCAGCAGATCTCCAGGAATTTGGAGATGGACTAGCACCCTGAGTTTCTCCATCTTTCCTGTGAAGAGGTCCTGTGCAGGGGGCTCTCTTCATTCTATGACCAGGCAGATCTCCAGGTATTCGGAGCACCCATTCTCCTGCTTCAGAATCACGAGCTGCACCAGCTTCCCTGTGCAGAGATCTGGGTGCAATAAGGCCCTCTTATTGCAGGGACATCTTTAAGCATTCAGGCTGCTCATCTATATCAGCACCCTGAACTGCCCCACTCATCCTATACAGAGATCTGGGTGCAGGAGGGCTCTCTACTTTATGCCAGGCAGATCACCTGGCATAAAGGGCACTCACTCTACTGAATTAGGAGTTTAGGCCATCCCCTATCCCTGTGCAGAGAATTTGTGGTTTAGGAGGTTTCTCAGCTCCATGCCTAGGCACACCTCTGGGAACTTGTGGGCTGCCCGTTGGATTTTCCTTCAATGATGGTGCTTGTGCCTGTCATCAGGGGACCTGTAGGTAGACATGTCAAGTCTGGCTCTGCCCATCCTGTGCCCTAACCCCTTGAGGCTGAGGAGGGAGTTCAGACCACTGTGCTCTCCATGTATCAGTCCATTGCCTGAGGCAACAGTAAGCTTCTCCCACAAAGCAACTCATTGCCTGAAGCAACAGAGAGCTTCTTTCAGTAAAAAAGGTTCAAGTATATACCCAACCATTTTGATTACAACCAGCTTTTACACATAAGTGCCATCTACTGGCTGGTAGATCAAACTGCACAGTCCAATACAAAACCTGCTGACAAAAGTGCATACCGCTATAGAAGGAAAGTGAAAAAAAAGTCTGCTCAGCATTCTCTGCAGTCACATTCTGTACAGAAAAGGGAAAAGAGAAAGAAAACATAATAATATTTTAGAGAAAAAAAAAACAAAAAGAGAAAATTCTACCCACATACAAATAATTACATAAAGTAGAAGTGCCAGCATCTCTAGATCACAAGGAAGCAGCATAAGAATTCTCGCACCATAAAAAAATCCAAATATAGTCTGAATATAGTAATACCACTAAAGGATCACACTTGCTCTTCAGCAATAATCTCTAAACAAAATGTAAACTAAGAAATGGCAGATAAAAAATTTAAACTATGGATTGACAGGAAACTCAATGAGACTCAAGATGATATTTAAAATAAACACAAATAAAATTGTAAGGCAATCCATGAAATGAATGAAAACATAAACATCTTAAAAAGAAATCGGTCAGAAGTTCCAGAATTAAAAAATTTACTTCAGTCATTTCAAAATACAATTGAATGCCTTATCAATAGACCGGACTAAGTAACAGAATTTCAGAGCTTGGTGACGACTGTTTTGAAATAATGAAGTTAGACAAAATAAAGGAAAAATAATTTTTAAAAATGAACAAATTCTTTGAGGAATATGAAATTATGTGAAGGAACAAAACTTATGAATTATTGGCATCTAAGATTGAGAGAGAAAAAAAGAAAGAAAAAGGGAAGGAAGGAAAGGAAAGGGAAGGTAACGGAAGGGGGAGAGAGAGAGAAAGAAAAGAGAAGAGAAGAGAAGAGAAAAGAACAACATGGAAACAATATTTGAGAGAATAATTCACACAAATTTCTCCAGTCTGCTAGAGAAGTAGACATCCAGATACAAAAAAAAAAAATCCAGAGAATACCTGTAAGATACTATACAAAACGAACATCACCAAGGCATATAGTCACCACACTTCCAAGGTCAACATGGAAGAGAAAATCTTAAAGGCAGCTAAAGAGAAAGGTCACATTCTGTACAAAGAGAACCTCATTAGGCTAACAGCGACTTCTCAGTAGAAACTTTACAAATCAGGAGAGATTGGGAAACTATTTCTCAGCATTTTTAAAGAAAAGTAATTCCAATTGAAACTTTTATAGCTTTCCAAAACGAACTTAATAAAACATCAAAGAAAATCTTTTTGAGACAAGCAAACACTAAGGGAATTAGTTATCACTAGACCAACCTTACAAGAGAGCCTTAAAGAAGTTCTAAACATGAAAATGAAAGAACAATACCTACTACCACAAAAACATACTTAAGTACAGAGCTCACAGACCCTATAAAGCAAATACACAATACAAATTTCAAGGCAAACTGCTGACAACTTCAGGATAGGATCAAAACCTCACATATCAATATTAACCTTGAATGTAAATGGTCTTAATACCCAACTTAAGAGGTACAGAGTGAAAAGTTAGATTAAAAAACAAGACCCATTCATCTGCTATCTTCTAGAGAACTATCTCACACATAACCACACCTATAGACTAAAAGGGTTTGAGAAAGACCTATCATGCAAACAGAATACCAAAAAAAGAGATGAGGTTGCTATTCTTATGTCAGATAAAACAGACTTTAAACTAACAATGGTAAAAATGGACAAAGAAAGCCATTACATAATAATGAAGGGTAGAATCCAACAAGAGGACTTGATATCTTATATATATTCTAAATATATATGCATCTGATTAACTATTCTAAATATATATGCATCCAACATCAGAGTGCCCAGATTCTTAAAACAAGTACTTCTAGACCCATGAAAAGACTTAGCCCCACAATAATAGTGGCAGACATCAAGACCCTACTGAAAGTGTTTGATCATTGAAGCAGAAAACTAATAAAGAAATTCTGGACTTAAATTTGACACTTGACAAATTGGACCAAATAAACATCTACTGAATACTCCATCCATCAACCACAGAATATATATTCTTCTCATATGCACACAGAACAACTCCAAAATCAACCAAATGCTTGGCTATAAAGCAAATCTCAATAAGTTGAAAAAAATCTAAATCATACCAAACATACTCTCAAACCACAGTGAAATAAAAGCAGATATCAATACCAAGATCTCTCAAAAACCACACAATTACATGGAAAATTAAACAACTTGCTTCTGAATGACTTTTGGGTAAATAATGAAATTAAGATGGAAAAAAAATTCTTTGAAATCATCAAAAACAGACACACAAGATACCAATATCTCTGAGATGCAGCAATAGCAGTGTTATGAGACAAGTGTGTAGGACTAACTGCCTAACTCACCAAGTTAGAAAGACTTCAAATTAAAATCATCTAACATCACACCTAAGAGAATTACAAAAACAAGAACAAACTAAACCTGAAGATAGCAGAAGAAAATAAGTAAAATTAGAGCAAAACTGAACAAAACTGAGACCCAAAAATACATACAAAGAATTAAGTAAACCAACAATTGGTTATTTGAAAACATAAATAAGATTGATTTACTTCTAGCATTCCCCTAAATAATTAGAAAAAGGCAAGCATGTCCACTGTCACAACTCATATTAAACATAGTTCTGGAAGTCCTAGCCAGAGCAATCAGGCAAAAAGAAGAAATAAAAGGCATCCAAATAGGAAAAGAAAAAGTTAAACAATCTCTCTTTGCTTACAATATTACAATATTATTCCATAGCTAAAAAATTCTAAAACCTCTGCCAAAAGGTTATTAGAACTGATCAACTGTATTTCAAAATACAAAATCAATGAACAAGAATTAGTAGTATTTATATACATCAATAATGTTCAAGCTTAGAGCCAAATCAAGAATACAATCCCATTTACAATAGTCACAATAAAATAAAATAGAATACCTAGGAATACATCTAAATAAGGGGATAAAAATTCTATACAAGGGGAACTGTAAAACACTGCTAAAAGAAATTATAGATGAAATGAAGACATGAAAAATTATCTCGTGTTCATGTATATAAATAATCAATATAATTAGAATGACCATACTGCCCAAAGCAATCTACAGATTCAATTTCTATGAAGTTATCAATCTCATTTTTCACAGAATTAGAAAAAAGACCACGTTAAAATTTATATAGAACCAAAAAAGAACCTGAATTGCCAAAGCAATCCTAAGCAAAATGAACAAAACCAGAGGAATCATGTTACCTAACTTCAAACTATACTATAATGCTATCATAACCAAAACAGCATTGTACTGGTACAAAAGCAGACACATAGACCGATGGAATACAACAGAAAACCCAGAAAAAAAGCCACACGCTTACATTCACTAATTGCAACAAAGATACAAAAATAAGCAATGGAGAAAGAACTCCCTATCCAATAAATAGTGCTGGGATAGCAGGTAGCCATATGCAGAATGAAATTGGACACCTACATTTCATCATATGAAAATTAACTCAAGAGAGGTTAAAGAATTAAGTGTCAGACTTCAAACGGTAAGAATCCTAGAAGAAAACCTAGGAAACACTATTCCAGACTTTTTTTTTTTTTTTGCCTTGGCAAAGAATTTAGGACTATGTCTTCAAGAGCAATTGCAACAAAAGCTAAAATTCACAAGTGAGACCTAATTAAATTAAAGAGCTTCTGCAGAGCAAAATAAACTATCAACAGTGTAAACAGCCTACAGAATGGAAGAAAATATTAACAAACCATGCAACTGACAAAACTCATAAACAATTCAACAAGCAAAAAACAATAAAGACTATTGAGAAATTGGCAAAAAATATAACCAGACACTTTTCTTAAGAAGACATACAATCAGCCAACAAACATGAAAAATCCTCAATATAAATATTCATTAGACAAATAAAAATGGAAACCACAATCAGACAACATCTCACACCAGTTAGAATGGCTATTATTAAAAAATCAATAAACAACCAATACTGGAGAGGCTGCAGAGAAAAGGGAATGCTTATATGTAAATTGGTTCAGCCACTATGGAAAGCAGTTTGAAGATTTCTCAAAGAACTTAAAACAGAACTACAAGCCAGGAACAGTGGTTCATGCCTGTAATCCCAACATTCTGAGAGGCTGAGGTGGGTGTATCACTTGAGGCCAGGAGTTCAAGACCAGCCTGGCCAACTTGGTACAACCCTTTCACTACTAATTAGCTGGGTGTGGTGGTGCACAACTGTAATTCCAGCAACTCAGAAGACTGAGGCATGAGAATCACTTGACCCCAGAAGGTGGAGGTTGCAGTGAGCCAAGATTGTTCTACTGCACTCCAGCCTGGGTAACAGAGCTAGACTCTATTTCAAACGAACGAACAAACAAAATCAGAACTACTTTTTGACCCGGCAATCCTACTATTGAGTATATATTCCAAAGAATTAAATTGTTCTACCAAAAAGGAATATGGACTCTATACGTTCATTGCAGCACTATTCAGAATAGCAAAGACATGGGGTCAACCTAGGTACAATCAATCATGGACTGTATAAAGAAAATACGGTACATATATATGATTGAATACATATGCAGCCATAATAATGAACAAAATTCTGTCCTTTGCAGCAACATGGATTCACCTGGAGGCCATTATCTTAAGCAAATTAACACAGGAACAGAAAATCAAATACCACCTTCTTACTTATAAGTAGCAACAATGGATTCTCATGGCCATAAAGATGGCAGCAATAGACATTGGATTACTAGAGGGAAGATGGAGGAAGGGGGTAAGTGTTGAAAACATAACTATTGGGTACTGTGCCCACTACCCGGGTGATGGAACCATTTGTACCTTCAATGCCACCATCACCCAATATATCTAGGTAACAAACTGACCATGTACCCTCTCAATCTAAAATAAAGTTCGAAATTATAAAATTTAAAAAATTTTAACCCCAGCACTTTGGGAGGCCAAGGCAGGCAGATCACCTGAGGTCATTCAAAACCAGCCTGGCCAACATGGCGAAACTCCGTCTCTACTAAAAAGTACGAAAAATTATCCAAGCAGGTGCCTGTAATCCCAGCTACTAGGGAGGCTAAGGCAGGAGAACCGCTTGAACCTGGAAGGTGGAGGTTGCAGTGAGCCATGATCACGCCACTGCACTCTAGCCTGGGCTAGAGAGAGAGATTCCATTAAAAACTAAATAACTAAATAAATAATAAATCCAATACCTGTCAGGTTTATTGCATTTGTGCAGACTGAATTAATATGGCATTAATTAATATGTTATGAATAAGCTTGAAAGACTTGAAAATAAAAGAAAATGCATTTAGTACACTAACCTACCAAACATCATAGCTTTGCCTAACCTATTTTAAACATGGTTAGAACATATACATTAGCATTAGGTTGAGCAAAATCACCTAACAAAAATCCTATTTTATAGTAAAGTGTTGAATATCTCATGTAATTTATTGAATGTTGTACTGGAAAAAAAAAAAAAACAGTTCTATGGGTATTTGACCTACAGTTTCTACCAAATGTGTATTGCTTTCACATCATTCTAAAATAAAAAAAGTCTTAAGCTGAAATGTGTTAAGTCAGGAAACATTTGTACTTACATATAAATCTTCCCAAACATGTGCAAGTACTATATGCTGAAAAAGGCAAAGTGCTTATGAAAAGTAATTTTAAAGTACTTAAATAAATGAATAAATATACTGTATTTATTGATCAAAACTAAATATTATTCTGTTTTTAATTCTTCCCAAAGTGATCTAAACATTTAATACAATTACAATCAAAGTCCTAGCAGAACTTTTTCTAAAAATAGAAATAAACAAGTCAGTTCAAGAATTATATGGAAAGACTAACAAACTAGTGTACCCAAAACAATATTGAAACATGAAAATAAAGTTGAAAGACTCACATTACATAATATCCAGAAAATATAAAGGTGCAATGGTCAGAACAGTATGCTATTGGAAAAAGTATATGAATACACATCAGTGGAACAGAACTGATAGTGCAGAAACACCCACGTATGTGGCCAGTTGATGTAAAACAATAGTGCAAGGGAAATTCAAAAGGAAAGTTTATTCTTTTCAACAAATTGTGCTGACACACACATATATGTAGAAGAGTTAATTTCAAGATATACTTCACAGCTAGTACAAATTTACTAAATTTGATCATAGGCATAAATATAAAATTTAAAACTCTAAGATATTTAGAAGAAAACATAGAATATCTTTAAGCCATGGTTAGATAGAGTCCTCTGACACTAAAAAACAAATGATCCCCCCCAAAAAAAACTTTCTAATTTTCATTTTATCAAAATTAGAACTTTCTGCTCTTCAAAATATATTGTTAGGAAAATGATAGCTGGGTCCCCCAGGCATGGTGGCTCACAACTGTAATCCCAGCACTTTAGGAGGCCACGGCGGGCAGATCACCTAAACCCAGAATGTCAAGACCAGTCTAGGAAACATAGCAAAACCTCATCTTTGCAAAAAAAATACAAAAATAGTGAGGCATGGTCTTGTGTGCCTGGTAGTTCCAGCTACTAGAGGGGCCTGAAGGGGCAGGATCCCTTGTGCCCAGGAGGCCGAGGTTGCAGTGAGCCATGATCCCATTACCATGCTGCTTCAATCCAGCCTCAGTGACTGAGCAAGACACTGTCTCAAACAAACAAACAAAGAAAATAAAAAGACAAGCAACAGACTGAGAGAAAATATTTTGCAAACCCATCTGACAACATCCCTCCATGGGAAAAAGATTTGAGTAAATATTTACCAAAGAAGATAAATGGATGTCAAATAAGCATATAAAAATATGCTCAACCTCATTATTAATTAAGTAAATGCAAATTGAACCATAATTAGAACTGCTAAATTAAAAAAAAATTCTGACAATACTAGGCACTGATTAGGGTGCAGGACTACTTAAGCTTTCACACATTGCTGATGATCATTTAAAATGATAAATATTTTGGAAAATAGTTTAGCAGTCCTTGCAATAGTAATCATACATTTACCATATGACCCAGCAATCCCACTTGTAGGTATTTTTCATACAAAAACCTGTGCATGAATGGTTTTTTTTAAAGAGATATTTTATTTATAATACCCCAAACTGGAAACAACTAAGATGTCTTTTACATGCATGGCTAAACAAACTATGAAAAACCCATGTAATCAGATACTATTCCACAATAAAAAGTATAATTTATTGAATCTCACAGAAACATGGATGTATCTCCATGCATTATTGTTAGTAAAAGAAGCCTATTTCAAAAGTATACATTGTCTATCATTGTATTTATGACATCTTTTTAAAGTTAAGCTATAACTTTAGGAAGCAGTTTTGTATTTACTGGATATTTTCTGTGAACTGAGGTATTGTCTACAACAGGGAAAAAGATAATTGTGATAGAAATACTCTACATTTCGACTATAACTGTGGTTATATAATTGTAACTTTTTTTCAAAACTTATGGAACTGTACACTTAAATTGATTAATTTTACTCTATGTAAATTATACCTTAATTTTCAAAATGGCAATTAACAATATTTTTTGAAAATTTTTGGTCCAAATGTTTTTGTCTTTTTCACCTACTTGTTGTAGTTGTAATTTTCAAAAGTTTTCAGCATCTAATTACTATTTCAAATGATAGCATTTTAGCTACCTCCAGATGCTATATATGCTTTTGTGTTATCTTTTGAAGTCTCAGCTCCTTCATGTTTTGCTGTCCTCTTATCTCATGTTATTTGTTTGTTGTCCTCTCTCCTTCTTGTTTGCTCTGCCTTATTTCTCTTGTTTCCTAACATAGATACAATCTTATCATTAGAATCACTGATGGCATGTCTTTTCCATTTTTCTGATATTTGTGCAAATTTGAGGCATTCTAAGAGCATACCTTTTTTTAGCAAATAAACTCCCCAAATCAACGTCTATTATCACATACAATTATTAATAAGTGAATTTTTCTACCCTTTCTTTCTGCAATGTGTTCAAAGTATTTTTTAAACTCTCTTTCACTCCCTCTCTCTCTCTCTCTCGCCTCTGTGTATATGTGTGTGAAATAAAATCTTCATTAAACTTTCATTTGATAATTTTCACTATGCTGAGATCTTTAGTAACAATTTTGTCAATAGAAACCTTAAGGTTAATGTGTCCTAAACATTTCTGAAGTATGCATCTATCTTCTTATCCAAACTCACTGATAAATAGATCAGAGAGAGAGGCAAGCTGAGTTCTATCCTACGCCACCCCAGGTCTCCTAGTGTGTTTGATTGTTTTGATTTACTTATTCAACTCACCAGAGGTAAAAAAAATACTGTCATTTTCTGCTCTCTGTACAAGGATATGGTGGGTTTGGGAAATAAATAATAACAAGTTTAGGAAAACTCATAAAATTTTTCTGCATATCACATCAGAATATCCTTCTGCAAATAAAAAATATTTTGAAAATCTTTGATAGATACACCATATCTGCATTACACTTCAGATCTATCATTCTCGTCTATCAAGAAATGGGGAAAATAGCAGAATCATTCTGGTTATTCTCCACTTGTCTCTCCAGGCCTATTCTCAACTCTTCTACATCCTTCTGTAGAAGAGTTCCTACATCAGGAAGCTACCCTGGATGAACTGCATCACCTCCACAGATCTCACCCTTCAAAACTTGGCTAAGTTGTCTTTAAGAAGTAGGGAGCAAGACAAGAAGAAATTCATGAGAACTGGAGTACAAATTCAGAAGAAAGCAGAAAGTTTGACTTGATGGTTGATTAAATTTCCTAAAATTCTCCCAAAGGAGAGAAGATACTTCACTATCCGCAAGAGGGCTGGACCCATAACTAGAAGCAAAGCGACCCACTACTGAAAAGGTGAAAAGGTCAGATCAAGAAGCAATGGCTATAATTACAAAACCGTAATAACCTCAATGATTTCAAATATCCAGGTATTTTAAAATATTAGTTAACATTTCAGTATGTCCCTATATTTTAGCATAAGAATAATAAGAGCTATCATTTATTTAACCTTTGCATTGTGTTGTGTTTTTAATATATGTATCACCTGTAAGCCTATCACAGTCATAGAAGTTCTGTATTACTATATGCATTTTTCAAAGAATGACACAAAAATGCAGAATATACAATAAACTGTCCACGGTCACATGGCTAATAAGTACTATGGCCAATCCTCAAATCCCACTACGATTCCAAAACCAGTTTTCTTTCTGTTTTCTCACTCTGAAATTTCAGCTAGGGTTCTTTCTTCTAAAATTGGGTCACAAACTGTGGACACTTTGGACAGAAACCTAGTGGGATATGCATTTAATAAAAATCTAAATTAGGACTATGACTTATTAATGTTATTTTATGTAATAATTGCATCATTTATAGATCTTTATAATTTGTCAAGAATATATTTCAACAGGAGACTAAACATGCTGCAGAGAAATTCTCCGAGTTCCCTTCAGGGATCTAAAGTCTTCTTCACTTGACTACAGCCTGCCTTCCGACTAGCCTATGAACTTCAGGAAAGAGAAGAAAAATGCTACTTTCTTCCTTTGGACACTCCCGAATATGTCTAACCACAGTATTATTCACACAGTGGGTAACCAACTTATTTTGCTAACTGACTGAAAGATTAAATTATTGTATAATAAAGTTTTCTTTTCTTCAAAGGGAGTAAAGTGAAAGAATGCCTAAAATTTGTCACAAAGTTTTCAAATAAAACCTGTTTAGTAATGACAATTAGTAATAGAAATCATTAGTTATAGCATAATGCAGGGAATACTAATGAAGGCAAAGCGTATTTTCACTAATCTGCTTTCTGAAACATTCTTTATAATAAGTGTTAGAAGGAGGTCAAAGTCATTTTTCTTTTTTTGAAATAGAAAGGTAATTCTAATGCTAATAAAAGAAAGCTTTGTGGTCTGCCAGGAATTTTAATTTCTCAGCTGTCAACATTTTAGCACTTATATCTGATAATGGCTATGATAATGCGTGCTCCAGCCTTGTATCAGTTGCTTGCTCTTCCACAAGTCAAAAGTGAAATATGGGTAACAATAATGTGAAAAACACAATGCAACTTTGAACTTCGATGCAATTTCAATGTTACCAATTTATGTAAAATTGACATATGGATGACAATGTTACATATTTCCATATCTGACAGTGTTTTGTCGAAATGTGATTTTTGTATGAAAGGGACATAGAAAGTGAAGTAGTTTCATTTAATTGAATAACTGATAAAATAATCAGTGGTGCTCCAGTTTTTGATGTAGAAGAAAAGTGGAAATGGTTTTCTACCTCTAGAGACATTGACAAAATAGAGAATGGGAATGAAATACAGAACGCAGTTTGTAGATCCAACGATCTGCAAATTAAGCCAGAGAAGAATTAAGCCACTAAAACTCATCTCACTAACAAAACCAGGCAAAAGTAATGGATAAAAGGTTAGACAGAGGAAACAACAACATACATATTTGAAAGCTATTTGGCATATTTCGTTATGTTCAATTTGGTTTATGATCATGGAAACTTTGGTTTGTTTTGATAATTCCGACATAGGGAACAAAAAAAAAAGGGGGGGGAATTAGCAAATCTTATAGTAAGGGAGAAACTATTTAAAATGATCTGGGGTAGGATAAAGAGGATAGGGGCTCAAACAGAAATACTATCAGAAAGCAATCTTCGTTAAGTATGGGATCCATCGTGTTATGTGATATTTAACAGCACTGGCTACTCTGCTTCAAGGCAGAAGAACCTTTAAACAGATGTCCTGGAAATAAGGGAGAGGAAAACTAATGAGTTAGCATCCCTATTTTTCAGCCCATGAAGTGCAGAAAGAGCCTGCAGGAGCACCAGTCTCATTAACAAAGATGAGACTTGGGATATCTTACTTAGGATAACCTGGAATATTGCTCACTCTAAAGTTGCAGGTCAGAAATGACTTTCAATTCTAGAAAAAGATAAAGAGAACCAACGTTTAAAATTCAGAGGTGAATCTAGGTTTGCATTATTGCAACAAAGTGAAATAGTCAAAATACAACCTGTTCCATAGTCCATAAATAAGTCTATATAAATAAGTCTGTAAATTGTCTATAAATATTTGAGCAAATACTATCCTTCATGTACTCCTGAATATTTACTGTGCAAATAGAGTACCACTCACTAAACAATTAACACACTTCAACATTTCACTCCTTATGCCTTCAACATGTTTTTACCCTTCCGACTGGAATTCGTTTCCCCTAGTTATTTGCTTAGAGGATTTATAATTTTCTGTTTACACTTAGATCCAAAAGACTGCCAAATAATCTAATTTCTTTCTCTTACAAAAACATTAAAACTCAAGAATTGACAAGTCTATCAATTGTACCAATACCACAACTTAAACACACTTTTATTATATAATGTTGTATATATTCTATTTTAGTCATCTGTATCTCCCATTAGTCTGTGAGATACCTGTGAAAAATATTCATGACTTACTCATGTTTTTAAATCCAGTGTTTTGCACGCTGTCTGACATAGTTAATAACTATTCGTTAAATAATTAAATATTTACTGTCTTGAAATCTTGTTCTGAGTTTACGGTCTTTAAATTGTATTATTTGTACACAGGAAATTCACAATTAAATTTTATTTTGCATTATAATTTAAATATAAGTCAAATTGTGTTAGTGGAAGCATATAGCTTTAATTTTCTAATTTTGGAATTTAAAGTCACTGTATTGTGGATTAATATGTTACTCATACTTCTATATTTACTATAAATTGGTGATTGAATCTAGGCAAAATATAAATTAGATATTTTAGTAAGACTAAAATATCTTCCATCAGTAGACTAATAATGTCAAGCTGTCTCTCTTTTTTTATGCTGGTTAAAACTATTAAAGCTGTTAATATCTTTTTGCCTTTGAGGAGGTTTGGCTGATTTGGGAATGCTTAATTTTACTATGATATGTCAAAATGTGTTTTTGTGTGTGTCACTTATGCTGTGGTTGACTGGTCTTAAGAATGTGAGATTTGATGTTCTTATCAATTCTTCAATATTCTTAATCACTACCACCCATATTGGTCTTTCTTGTTTCATTCTTATCTCCTTCTGGTAATCAATTAAGAGTGTTTTGATTTTCTAAAAAATCCTGTTCTCTATATCTCTTAACCTCTTAATGTAATATCCTATTTCTTTATCTTTATGTGCTCCATTCTCTCTTTTGTCAATGTAATTGGCAGACCCATTTATTAAATTTTTACAGTCCTTTTTTCTTTATTATTTTTATACATTTTCAAATCAGTCCACTTGTTTTACTGTGTCTTGCCTCTTATTTAAATTTTCATTTTTTTCTTTTATTTGTAGTAATTTATTAAACACATATATGTTATATTCTCAATGTGATGTATACAAATTCAGCATTCTTTGCTGTTGCTCTTAAAAAATATCTTATGTGTTGATCTGTTTCTCTGTTTTTTTGTAAGTGAACTTATATTCCTTATAACTATATTATAGGAAATATTTGATGTCATATTTTATAGGTGTACCAAAAGCTTTTCCTTGTTTGTTTGTTTGTTTTTGTGGTTGTTTGTTTGTTTTTTGGGGTTATTTTGGCCAGGTGTTAGGAAATTGTTAAAAACCCTGGAACATTTTTATCCTAAATTTTTAAATGGAGTTTTTGAACCACACATGTGCTAATATTTCAGCCTTTCCTCTGTGGGAGGCAGTATTCTGGCAAGATTTCTCAAGGAGAGTCATAATACCATCTCGTAGCCCCATTCCTTCATGCTTCAAATCTATAGCAGGCAAGAGTCTGAATAAAGTCTCACTCTAAGTGTGGTTTAATCTAGATTTTTCACAGCAAATGTGTTGCCTGTTACAGCTTCCAGCTTCAGGAAGTGGTTTCTTGCAAAGTGCATACAAAATTACAAATTCCAAGCCACCAGAGGGTTGACAGATGCCCTGTGGCCACATCTAGAGGTGCCCCAGCTCTCTGGATTCATATTTTATACTTGTTTCTGGTTTGCAAAGATTTGTCTTAGTTTCCTGTTAGTTTAGTCATGCATTTTAAATGTGGGAATTAGCTCATATTTTGTATCTTTTTTTTTTTTTAACTTTTTGGTGTTCTCCCTATACCAGATATGAAATTTTGTGAGAAGCAATGTACACATTTTAACTAATTTACCTGAAAAAAATAGGACTCCAAAAAGTCAAATATGTATCATCTTTTAATATGTAATATAATCAAAGAATATATTGTTTTGTATCATTTTGAGCTACTCGCTGTAGAACTGAAACTGTTCCATGTCTCCCAGATAACAGCTCGTATTCAAATTGATTGGTTCTATCCAGTCAACCGTTTACTTACATTTATTTGGCATCACCACAAACTCCTAATTTTGTAGACTAATTAATTCATAGTACTAATTCAATCTGATTATGCACTTCCAATAAGCAAATGAGAATATTTATCATTATTAATTTTAATGAATGAGATTTACTTTCATCTGCTGTAAATGTAAACATGCCTCCTGATAAGAAACAATTTCCCAAAAAGATGCTTTTATGTAAAATTATAATAAAAACAACCATATCACCAAATAGATTTCTCCAAAACTTGTGTAATTAATGACAGATAACAACTATTTGTTTTTATTAAACAGGTCTTTTGTTTCTTTATGCTTTATGGATGGTAAGAATCTTTGTATTTAAATTTTAGGGACTTTTTTTCTTATTAGCAATACAAAAAATCAACATGGAAATTTTTCTTTTTAAGTAAACTTATGTCATTTGGAATTAATAACATGCTTAACATTCCAGGATAATTGGTTATGATGTTCTCTTTCTTCTAGTCCTGAAGCAACGAACACTTTTAATGGGTCAATAATGGAGGTAAAATGCGGAGTGAGTATAAACCATGAAATAGTTAAGCTGAGATTAAAATATTCCTTTGTATTTTAAAAATATATATTGATTCAGCTTTTCCTTTATTAAATACCATTTTTTGCCCATCACCATTATAAAGCATCACTATCAATATCACTTATACAAAAAATGAAATAATACTAACCTACATGATTATGGTTTTAATAAAACAAATTATTTTTAATAAAACATGAGGCTTAGCAAGTTTATTTCTAAAAAACGTGAAACTTACTTTAAAAAATGTAGCACCTTTTTGGTCCTACATTTTTTAACGTAGGACATTAATATAGGACAATGAGAGTTATCTATATAACGTACCTCTCATATTTCTGCTGAATTATTGTTCTTCAAGCTAACCATGAAGAAAAAAAAGGTATGTTTCTAATAAGTTTTGGTATGAGTAATACAAAACATGACAGAATTTTAGTTAATAAATTTGCCAGTGGTGCTTCAATTTATGTGTCTATAAAAAGGCAAGTTTTGGACCCAACTATGTCTGGCTCTTACAGATACTTCCTGAAATGAAAGAGTAAGAAAAGAAAAAAAAAAAAAAGGCAAGATTTTGGCCCAATTATGTCTGGCTCATACAGATACTTCCTGAAATGAATGAGTAAGAAAAACAAATGCATTAATTTTAAATTATAAAATTTGGTATCAATTAGATACATGAAAGAGACTAGATTAAGGCTCGTGACCCCTTTTCTTTAGTTTTTAGAACATTTATAATACACAAGATAATTATGATGGAGATAAGGTAGAAGAGATACAAAGTCTACAAGAGGAAGAAAATTGAATGTCTGAGCTCACTATCAGGTACTAAATCATTGTGGAGCTATAGACCTTGGGGTTCAACATGAAACTAAGTCAAACACAATCGAGCCTCATCAAGTCTCCCTATCACATGGGCTAGATTTCCGAAAAACAATGTTTATGAGTAAACTTCATGAAGTGTAACAGTGAAATCCCTGGCTATATATATTTTTTCAAACACACACACACATATATACTTTCACACACACACATATATATGCGTATATATACATACATATTTTTTCACACACATACATATGTATATATATCTGGAATTTAAAGCTGCATTTCCTTTTTGGTCTTTTCCTATTATTTACAATGTTGTGGCAATAAAATTTGAATGCACACACACATTCATACATCTGTATAATTGCTTTTCAGAAAAGAAACTATGAAACTGCCTAATACTGAAGATAGTTTAATACAACGTAGCTTTCCTTTCTAATGTGTGCTTCTTTAATATTTTTCTTTACCTTACTTAGAAATGGACACATTAAAATTTTTTTTTGTTTTGAAATATGAGCTCTGACAAAATCTTTTGATTTATTTCCACTACCTAGAATATGCAATTTCTGCCTTATGAAATTAAAAAATTTTAAACCACATTTTAAATGAAAACAGTTTGGGTTTTTGTTTCCAGGAAACACATATTAAATATGACTTGTTTAGCACTCAAATGAGTGACTCACGCATTATGGCACTATTTCTACATATAACTAGAGAAAGACACAGGTGGCTCATGAGAAGTAAAAAACATGATAGAACTTATAATGCAAATGTCGAAAAAAGTTTTCACAAAAGGAATAGTCACTTTTTGTTGGTTTTGCAAAAAAATAAATAAATAAATAAGAGAAAAAGCAAACAACCTTAAATCAAATTTTTAACTCATGTCTTGTTGAAATTGTCCTAGCCTTGAATGAGCGTGTTTATTTCAAGTATGTGCATATCTTAATCATCCTCTGTTCCAGCTCTCCTGCCTAGGATGTTGATAAGTTTTACATGAATTGACCTATCTGGGTCCCTCATTCCATACACTTAATCCATAGATGTGTCTCCTTGACAATTCCATATATCTCCTGCATGCTTGTTTTTCTTGTTTTAGGTGACTTCCCTAAACTTGACAATAACGTACCTCATTTTCAGAATCAAATGTCCTTCTGTCTGGTCAGTTATCTTGTCTAAAACATTGTCTATCCCATTCCTCAAGAACTACTGATTCTTGGCTGAGTGTGATGGCTCTCGCCTGTAATCCTAGCACTTTGGGAGGCCTAGGCGGGCTGATCACCTGAGGTCAGGAGTTCAAGATCAGCCTGGCCAACATGGTGAAACCTTGTTTCTACTAAAAATACAAAAAAATTAGCCAATAGTGGTGGTGCACACCTGTAATCCCAGCTACTCAGGAGGCTGATGTGGGAGAATCACTTGAACCTGGGAGACAGAGGTTGCAGTGAGCTGAGATCACACCACTGCACTCCAGCCTGGGAGACTGAGCAATACTCCATCTCAAAAACAAAACAAAAACAAAAACCAAAAACAGCAAAAGAACAAAAACAAAAGAATTACTGATTCTAACGTACCTTAATATTAACAGAATTTGCTTTTTTTAAAAAATGGTTTTATATAAATGAAAAAATTAATGAAAATGCAAAAAAGGAAAGATAACATGTTCATGGAATTGAAAGAATTAATATTGTTAATATTTTCAGGCTCCCCAGAATGATCTACAGGTTTACTACAATTTCAATAAAAATTCCCATGACAAGTTTTACAGAAATAAGAAAAACAATCGTAAAATTCATATGGAACCACAAAAGACCCTGAATCCCTGAATAGCCAAAAAAAATTTGAGGAGAAAATAAAGCTAGAGACATTACACCACCTGATTTTAAAATATATTACAAAGATGTATTAATTAAAACATCATGACACTGGCATAAAAATAGACAAATAGGCCAATGGAGTAGAACAGAGAAACCCAAAATAAATTCACACATTTACAACCAATTGACTTTTGAAAAAAACTACAAAGAACACACAATGGGAATGGACAAGGTCTTCAATAAATGGTGTTGAGGAAACTGGATATCAACATGCAGATGAATAAAATGAGTGCCTTATCATATATCATACAAAAATAAACAAATTGAATTAATAACTTAGAAGAAATAAATCTTAAGGGAGAAAAAAAGCTGGAGACATCAAACCACCTGATTTTAAAATATATTATTAAGATATACTAATGAAAACAGCATGATACTGACATAAAAGCAGATATATAGACAAATGGAATGGCATAGAGAGCCCAAAAATAAATTCACGTATTTACAGTCAATTGACTTTTTTATTTCATTTTTTTGAGACAGGATCTTGCTCTGTCACCCAGACTTGAGTGTAGAGGCGCAATCTTGGCTCACTGCAGCCTCCACCTCTTGGGTTCAAGTGATTCTCCCACCTCAGCTTCCCAGGTAGCTGGGAATACAGGCACACACTCCACTCCTTGCCAAGTTTTTTGGATTTTTAGTAGAGATGGGTCAGGTTGGTCTCGAACTGCTGGCTAATTTTTGTATTTTTAGAATAGACAGGGTTTCACCATGTTGGCCAGGCTGGTCTCGAAATCATGACCTCGTGATCGTCCTGCCTCAGCCTCCCAGAGTGCTGGGATTACAGGCGTGAGCCACCATGCCTGGCAAATAATTTTTAATAATGAATAATTGCAAGGTAAAGAGACAAGATCCTGCTTATCAGATATTAAGCATATAATACAGTATTGTTAACTAAGATATATTAATATTAGTCATCATTTGGTAATCATTTTGCAGTGAATTATGTATATCAAATCATTACATTGTACACCTTAAATATATACAATTTTTATTCATTAATTATACCTCAATAAAGCTGAAGCTTGAAAAAGGTTCAATAGATTGACACCGCATATTGATAGTTTGGATAATTAATAATAATGATATCTTCTACCATCAAGCAATTTCTAATTTTATGTAGACACCACTGAACTAAAGTTGATGAATCTTGGTTTCTAGTCTGTCCTCCACCTTAGAAAAACTGTATAATAATAAGCAAGACAGATAAGCTTTCTAGATATTTAGGCCTGTGAAATGCTGAGTACATTTTAATCTACCTACATCCTAAGCTAATTGTAGAAGTTAAATATGAATAATCTTTGTATTAGGTAATGCAAGCACTTTCCTTAGCACCTGATGGATATTTGTTAAGTGGGAAGAACATAATTTTTTATCCTTTTTTCTAAAAATTTAAGACTCAAAGTTTGAATGATTTATATAATGTACTGAATCAGAACAAGATCTCATATTTTTGACTTCTACATTATTTTGGACTTCCTTGTGCTAAACTTTAACTGAGGACCAAACAAATTACCATTAGGTTATATTTAATGGTGACAATGATAATAGCTAAACTTTACACTTTGTGGAGATTTGCTTTAGAGTTATATGAAAGTATTTAAACTTCTCATTTCCTTGTGAACATATATATATATTCACCTATAGATGAATGTGTATATATTCATCTATAGATGAATATATATACACACATATATATATGACTAAGACAGTGAAGGTTTTTAAAAATATGTCTAAGAAGTGAAAATATTTTCATTCATTTTGAGTTTTGTCTATAGAAAGATTTTGAAGCATTGGCCTGATTCTATCAGTGTCTTTCCTCATGGAGGTGACAAACAGGCTTTTAAAAATCACCTTTTAGGCCAGGTGCAGTGGCTCACGCCTATAATCGCAGCACTTTGGGAGGCCGAGGCGGGCGGATCACGAAGTGAGGAGATCGTAGCCATCCTGAAACCCTGTCTCTACTAAAAATACAAAAAGAAATTAGCCAGGCATGGTGGCGGGCGCCTGTAGTCCCAGCTACTCGGGAGGCTGAGGCAGGAGAATGGCGTAAACCCAGATGGTGGAGCTTGCAGGAGCTGAGATAGCGCCACTGCACTCCAGCCTGGATGACAAAGAGAGACTCCGTCTCAAAAAAATAATAATAATAAAATAAAACTAAAAAGAATAATCATTTAAAGGCGGCTATACAGTGAAGGAAAGATATCATTTGCCCTTCCACATTAAAATCCTGTCACTTTCCTCTTCATATGGCAAACACTGACGCAGATGCTGAGCTGTGAGCCTCAGTTCCCCACAGCAGCAGCTGGTGCCTTGGCAGCCTCATTAAGTAGCTGAACTTGCCCCCTTTAATATCGTCTACAAGTCTAGAGCATCATTATGCTGCTAATAGCTGTTCTGGGCTCTTATGTCCTTGTGCTTAACTTGTCCTCGCGACTGATATGCTTCCACAGATTTTGTTAGTTTTATTAATGTATTAATTAGGCAATTATCATTTGGTTCTTGCCCATATAAAAGAGTGCCCACAGAAAAATAAAATATATAATTACTTTCCATCTTAATTCATTGTAAGAGTGCTTTTAAAAATCTAAATATGAAAAAGGTGTTTTCCAACCACCAGTTCCCAAACCAAAAAGGAACGCAATTACATATAGCAATAATCATTGGATGAATCTCTTCCTAAAGAAAGTCACAACCTTTAGCCTCAGGAAAAGAGGATCTACCACATTAATCTATTGGCATTTTCCTTCACGTTTAATTGATTACTGATGTGTCTGTGAATTCATAATACTTAGGACAAAAATTAGAAACATATAAACCAATCAATACATTGTTTATTCATGTGGCTCTAAACAATAAACTAAATTAACAAATGTACCCATCCAGTGGCTAAAAGTACATATTGAAAAAAATAAAAACAGAAACTGAGCAATAGAATATTTCATTTACTTAATAAAAGATATTTAAATAGCTCCTTTGTAAAGCATAAGCCAACTCTCTGCTGTTTTTCTCAGAACTTCAATGTATGCTTTTTACATCACAGGTATGTGCTTTAACATTTCTTTCATGAGATTCTGCTTGTGGAAGGTGATTTAATACTGAAAATATTTTTGTTTAATCCTAAACTTTGAAAAATCATTTCAAAAGGGGTAGAATTCTTGACTTTTTGTTATTTTCTTTTAGCGCATTGAAAATAGCATCCTACTGTTTCTGGTTTCCATTGTCAATATTAAAAAGTATGTCAGTCTACCTTTTTTGTTCCTCTTAAAGAAAATAACTATGAAAATCTGCCAGTAAATATAATTCACCAAAATATACTTTTGTTTAGGTTATACTCCTGGAGCAGCCTAAGAAAGCTATACTGATATATTACTTTATAGCACATTACATAGATATAAAAGAGTCATCTAAGGCAGGAGATTTAAAAAGTAGCACATCTTTTATTTGGAAGGTAGTCTAATATATAGTTCTCCCAACTAGGCTTTTCAACTGCTATACCAGTCAAGTAAAATACGAACCAATATGAGCTGTTATTGTACACTAAAACTAATGTATTTCTCCCTTGAATATTTTTATATATTTTATTAGTTTATTCATATAAATACAGAATGAGAATAATGCTATAATTTGTTGAGAAAACAGCCATACCCTAGAGTAAGCTTTTCATTTTTCCAAACTTCAGTTAAAGATTTTCTCCTTTTCAATTCCATTCATTTTAAGAAGTCATTTTTACCAAAATAGAAAAAGATGAGATCTTTAAAAATATACATCATAGCTATAATATTTTAGAACTTGTTTCTACTCACCAGCTCATTTTTATTTATATCATGATTGTTTCCAGCAGAATAATATATTGTGTTTAAAAAAGTAATATTTACATAGACTATGACAGCATATTTCCAAATTTAATCATTTGGAACATGTGTCCAGGGACATTAACCAAAAAAATAAAATAAGGAATGTCTTTAGATTTACCACACAGTAGATAGGACTGACATTTTGTTACCCATGTTAGAATTCTGTGTCTAATGGAATTTTAGGCAGGAATTAATTTTTTCAGGGAACTGAATGACACAAATATTAATATGCACAGCAGTGATGGATTATGAAGAATGAAAGTTAAAAGATCTTTATCCTAAATATCTAATAAATATTTCTTAATTATTTTATCCTAGTAACTTAACATGGCTGGGCGCAATGCCATCTAATTTTATATGCAGTTTATGATAAAGTGTTTTAAAACAAAAGCTCACAACACTACACAGTAAATTACATTGGTTTTCTAGTCACTAGTAAGTGAAATACTGTGAACGAGAGACGTCAAAAGGTTTCTTTTTGCCTCCTACTCTGAAAAACTGTTGTGACAAGAATTTCAGATAGGAAAGGAATGTAAAGTAAAATGGTAGCAAGTCAGTTCAATAGACCATTAATCATTTAATTTTTTATCTGCTATATTCATTGCTAATGAATCACTCGTTTCTGGTGAGTTCTCATCTGTGACTGTAATTTTAGCAAAAGCTACAATTTGTTGTGTATTTTATTTTCTTATTGCAAGAATTGCTAATCAATGATCATGACAATTTCATTCATTTCACCAGAGATCAACTTAGCAATTTTTTTTTTTTTTTTTTTTTTGAGATGGAGTCTCGCTCTGTCACCCAGGCTGGAGTGCAGTGGTGCTATCTCGGCTCACTGCAACCTCCGCCTCATGGGTTCATGCCATTCTCGTGCCTCAGCCTCTCTAGTAGCTGGGACTACAAGTGCCCACCACCATGCCCGGCTAATTTTTTTTTTTTTTTTTTTTTTTTTTTTGGTATTTTTAGTAGAGACAGAGTTTCACCATGTTAGCCAGGATAGTCTCGATCTCCTGACCTCATGATCCGCCCATCCTGGCCTACCAAAGTGCTGGGATTACAGGTGTGAGCCACTGCACCCAGCCTTCAACTTAGCAAAATTTATGTTACTAAAATCTGGGCAATAAGACTTAAAGGTAGGTCTAGAAGTATGCTTTTGAAATGGGAGAGAGAAGGGAAAAAGAGAGAGAGAAAAAAAAATAAATAAATAAAAGTGGATAGTTTCTTTTAGCCTGGTTTTCCTTTGGATATTTTCTGGTCATATAATCTGAAATGGCTATAGCCATCTTGAACCAAGAATGACTTTAAAATAAAATCAAAACTTCAGAGATAGCAAAGAATAAAGAAGTAAAGAATGCAAGTAATAGACCATGTCTTTAAATTACTGAATTTTATCAATTCTGGTGCCACCACACCTTGGGATTTTTTAAGGTGAGATTATAAATATTACTGCTTAAATCACTTTGAGTTGGATATTCCACTAATGGGAATGAAATATATGCTAATTTGCTCACCTTACTGAAGAAAAGAAGAAGCAACGGACCACAGGAAATAAGGAACTAAGTAAAATTCCCCTAGTTACTGAAGAGAATATTTAGGAAGAAAACCTAATACACCTACATCTAAAGCCTAACCTCATTCTATTACAGCATGGGAACTAACCTATGGCTACAGCAGAAGTTATTTAGGTACACTGAAAAATTCAACTCCTTTCTGTTACCCTTTACTCCCATAATATCACTGTTCACTATTGTCACTTTTTGGAAAGTTTAATTCAAATTTAAATCATTAATAGGGAATGATTCTTAATGAAAATACAATGGTGACCCTTCACACAAAGATTAGGGGCATTGACCTCATACAGTCAAAAATCTGCATATATTTGTTGAGTTCCCAAAAACTTAACTACCAGTACCTTACTGTTGACCAGAAGTGTTACTGATAGCATAAATAATATTAGTATTAATGCATAATCTATTTGTGAAAGAATACAATATATATACAGTATTCATACAATAAAGTAATCTAGAAAAATGAAAATGTTATTAAGAAAATAATAAAGAAGAGACAACGTATTTGCTACTCATGAAGTGAAAGTGGATCATCATAAAGGTCATCATCCTCGCCGTCTTCACATTCAGTAGGCTGAGGATGAGGAGGAAGAGGATAGTTGGTCTTGCTGTCTCAAGGTTGGCAGAAGTAGAAGAAATGGAGGATGTAAAAGAGGAGGCAGGAGCGACAGGCACACACAGTGTAATTTTTATTGAAAAAAATCTATGTGCAAGTGGACCCTAACAATTCAAACCCATGATGTGAATTCTAACTGACACAGAACAGTAAAAGTTTTATTATGTAAATGTTTGGTTTGCTGCAAAACTACACAGTGCCTCAAATACCAAATGGTTATATTATTAGCTTTAAATATTTGAAAAAATTAGTTGGCTTCTTTTAGGTATATATTTTCTCAAAAAGTGATGTGTATTTGTTTAAAAAAACTCAGAAACCTTACTTTTGTTTTAGAGATTCACAAGTATTCAATGAAGAATTGATTTTAAATTTTTAAAACACTCTTCAAGGCAAAACAATAATCTCTTCATAATATTCTTTCTATTGTTTATCTTCTCATCATCTTAAATAAAGCCTTTGCATATTCAAAGTTATAGGCTTTTGCAGATAGTCATATAATAACATGGGTTTTCTCTTTTTGGTTTTTTCATTTCTTTTTAGCCAGTTGGGAGTAACATGTAGAGCATGTTGACAAAATTATTTAAAGGATTTTCATCGAATTAACTGCTTCTACATTTTTTTCTGTTGCACATTAAACAATTGCCTGCAGCACATTGAAAAGAAAAAAAGAAGTCCTAACACTGCATGTTCTCACTCATAGGTGGGAATTGTACAATGAGAACACTTGGACACAGGAAGGGAACATCACACATCAGTGCCTGTCGTGGGGTGGGGGAAAGTGGGAGGGATAGCATTAGGAGATATACCTAATGTAAATGACGAGTTAATGGGTGCAGCACACCAACATGGCATATGTATACATATGTAACAAACCTGCACCTTGTACACATGTACCCTAGAACTTAAAGTATAATAATAAATAAATAAATAAGTCCTTTTACATTTAAATGTTACTAAGACAATTTCAAGATTAGGATTCAATTATTATTTAATAATACAGTCATGCTGCATAATGATGTTTCAGTCAACAGTAGAATGCATATACAACAGTGGTTTTACTGTATCTTTTTTTGTTTAGATATGTGCAGACACAAATACTTATCACTGCATTGCAATTGCCTATAGTATTCAGTGCAGTAACATGCCCTACAGGAGCATGTGTGGAAGCAATAAGCTATACTATACAGCCTGGGTGTGTAAAAGACTATACCATCAAGGTTTGCATTTAGGTACACTCTGTGATGTTCTCACAATGCCAAAATTGCCTAATTGTACAACTCTCAGAACACATCCCCAGTGATAAGTGATGCACGTTTATTTACTGGCTCAGTCTAATAATTTTCCCTTTGCTTTGGTGATATTTTATCCTTTGTTTTCCATCAAAAATTTGTCGCATAAAGTAAACAAAGTTACGCTATTTCCTTAATAAGGAAGGTAGAAACTTTAGAAAAAGCATGTTAGCAGGGAAGCAGAAGGATGTGGCTTGTAAATTAAAAAAATAGTCTTGGATCTGCAGGCTGGGATCTTTGAGCACTACGTTTATCTCAATAGCTTTTCCTGAAGTTCATATAAATGAGCTTTGTGCTTCACAGACTTTGTTCTTCCCTTTTCTGCTAGTGGGTATTACCACTTGGAAGTGTGTGTGTATGTGTTTTTTTTCTTTTTTTTTTTGTTTTTTGGTTGTGTTTTCTGTGAGATAGTCAGGGATCATATATACCTAGGTAGTCTTCTCCTTATATATATCTTCCCTCTTTGATAATGGCAAAGATGTTCAGGCCTCCTCAAGAAGTAGAAAGATTAACAATATTTTTATATAAAATGCCTTCTCTAGTTCTTGGATAGTAAGACCTCAATAAGTATTAGTGAATATTAATGATGATAATTATTGTCAGTAGCCTTTAATTTTTTATTATACTTTAATTTCTGGGATACATATGCAGAACATGCAGGTTTGTTACATAGGTATACATGTGTCATTGTGGTTTGCTGCACCCATCAACCTGTCATCAACATTAGGCATTTTTCCTCATGCTATCCCTCCCCTAGCCCTCCACCCCCCGACAGACCCTGGTGTGTGATGTTCCCCTCCCTGTGTCCATGTGTTCTCATTGTTCAATTCCCACTTATGAGTGAGAAAATGTGGTGTTTGGTTTTCTGTTCCAGTGTTAATTTGCTGAGAAAGATGGTTTCCAGCATCATCCATGTCCCTGCAAAGGACATGAACTCATCCTTTTTTATGGCTGCATAGTATTCCATGGTACATATGTGTCACATTTTCTTTATCCAGTCTATCATTGATGGACATTTGGGTTGGTTCCAAGTCTTTGCTATTGTGAACAGTGTCACAATAAACATACATGTGCATGTGTCTTTACAGCAGAATGATTTATAATCCTTCAGCTATACAGCTGTACACCCAGTAATAGGATTGCTGGGTCAAATGGTATTTCTTATTCTAGATCCTTGAGGAATTGTCTCACTGTCTTCCACAATGGTTGAACAAATTTACACTTACTCCAACAGTGTAAAAGCATTCCTATTTCTCCACATCCTCTCCACCATATGTTGTTTCCTGACTTTTTAATGATCGCTATTCTAACTGGCATGAGATGATATCTAATTGTGGTTTTGATTTGCATTTTTCTAATGATCAGTGATGATGAGTTTGTTTTCATACGTTTGTGGGCTTCATAAATGTCTTCTTTTGAGAAGTGTCTGTTCATATATTTTGCCCATTTTTTGATGGGGTTGTTTTTGTCTTGTAAATTTGATTAAGTTCCTTGTAGATTCTGGATATTAGCCATTTGTCAGAGGGACAGATTACAATATTTTTCTCCCTTTCTGTAGGTTGTCTGTTCACTATGATGATGACAGACTCACAGCCAATATCATATTGAATGGGCAAAAACTGAAAGCATTCTCCTTGAAAATTGGCACAAGACAAGGATGCCCTCTCTCACCACTCCTATTCAACACAGTATTGGAAGTTCTGGTCAGGGCAATCAGGCAAGAAAAAGAAATAAAGGGTATTCAAATAGGAAGAGAGGAAGTTAAATTGTCTCTGTTTATAGATGACGTAACTGTGTATTTAGAAAAATCCATCATCTCAGCCCAAAATCTCCTTAAGCTGGTAAGCAACTTCAGCAAAATCTCAGGATACAAAATCAATGTACAAAAACCACAGGCATTCCTATACTCCAATAATAGACAAGCAGAGACCCAAATCCTGAGTGAATGCCCATTCACAACTGCTACAACAAAAATCAAATACCTAGGAATACAACTTACGAGGGGTGTGAAGGACCTTTTCAAAGAGAACTACAAACCACTGCTCAAGGAAATAAGAGAGAACACAAACAAATGGAAAAGCATTCAATGTTCATGGATAGGAAGAATCAATATTGTGAAAATGGCCATACTGCCCAAAGTAATTTATAAATTCAATGTTATCCTCGTCAAGCTACTATTGACTTTGTTCACAGAATTAGAAAAACTACTTTAAATTTCATATGGAACCAAAAAAAAGGCCATATCGCCAAGACAATCCTAAGCAAAAGAACAAAGCTGGAGGCATCATGCTAACTGACTTCAAACTATATTACAAGACTACAGTAACCAAAACAGCATGGTACTGGTACCAAAATAGATACATAGACCAGTGAAACACAACAGAGGCCTCAGAAATAACACCACACATCTACAACCATATGATCTTTGAAAAACCTGACAAACACAAGCAATGGGGAAAGGATTCCTTATTTAATAAATGGTGTTGGGGAAACTGGCTAGCCATATACAGAAAACTGAAACTGAACCCCTTCCTTATATCTTGTACAAAAATTAACTCGACATGGATTAAAGACATAAATGTAAGACCTAAAACCATAAAAACCCTAGAAGAAAACCTAGGCAATAGCATTGAGGACATAGGCATGGACAAATACTTCATGATTAAAACACCAAAAGCAATGGCAACAAAAGCCAAATTTGACACAGGGGATCTAATTAAACTAAAGAACTTCTCCACAGCAAAAGATTAACCACTTGCACATATTAATGTCCATGAAAAAATAGTGCAATAATCATTTTTAAATATCCTAAGACTCTTTTTATTATCCATGACTATATTGGGCTAAATAATGGCCACTCAAGGACATCAGCTCCCAATCACTAGAATCTGTAAACATTACTTTTAAAAGAAAAAAAGGGCCTTTGCAGATTTGATTAAAGGTTTTGAGATTGGAAGATTATTCTGGATTATCAGGATGGATCCTGATAATAAAGGTATCTTTACAAGAGCGATGCAAAGGAGATTTGACATAGACAGAAGAGGAAAAGCTCATTTAATTATGGAGGGAGATATAGGAGAGATGTGGCCACAAACCAAGGAATGCCTGCAACCACCATCAGAGCTTGACAAGAAAAGGATGCATTCTCTCCCAGAGTCTCCAGAGGGAACACAGCCATGCTGAAATCTTAATTATGGTCCGATGATACCAATTTTGGACTTCTGGCTGCAGAACTATGAGAAAATAAATTTCTGTGATTTTAAGCCACCAACTTTGTGGTAACTTGTTACAACAGTCAAATGAATACAATGATATAACCACAAAAAGAAATACACTCTGAGTTATTTTAAATAGTCATACATACCATCTGTACACCTCTTTTCAAAAAAAAAGGCAGTTCTTTGTGTCAGTTATTCTTCGGATATCCTAAATTAGGAAACCATAGGAATTGCCCATATAGAGTGATGATGGATACTTTATTCCCTTTTCATGTACTTATATACCTCAAGTACCTTGCCTATTCAGTTATGAATTTGATCCTGTATAATTCTTATACTTCCTATTATATGTAGGTAAATATATTCTATTAGGGATTCATAAGACGACTCTTTACTGTAATTTTTGTACCCCCAAACTCTCTCTTTCCTTAAAAACTATAAACTGTATATGGGGAAGTTCGTAAATAAGCATACACCATCCAAATGGAGATAAGTTTATATTGACTATGACCTAGTTATTTACAGCCTTTGTTTCAATTCTGATTGACAGCCAAGGTAAAAAATACTTGAATTTAGGGGGCATGAGCTTGTAAGTCTTCACAGAGAGAAACCTCTGTTCATGATGAAGAGAAAGTTTTATCTGTATAAAGATTACAGTGAGATTTTTGGTTTGTATATGATCTTCTTAGTTCCACTTGTGAAATATTTCAAATGATTTTCAATCATTTTTGTGAATCAGCATTATTTCCATACTATATCAAAATATTCTAATTTTATATATGTTTTTCTTTTTATGATTAAGAATTATTTTTGACAGAATAACTACTTCAGAAAGTTGGCCTTTCAAAGGACAATCTCCTTTAAATGATTTGGACACAAAGTTTGCCATTGCAATGTAATTTACATTTGCTGAACGATTACCAGAAAAAAAGCTCTATAAAAATCAAAATGGAATGAAGTGTCTTTTAAACATGAGACAATACAACTACATTCCTGAATAGAAACCACTTCAGAAAACAAAGGACAAGGCTTCAACCTAAATGAAGTAAAATCAAAACTGTAGAAAAAGTATAGGATGCTGTTGGACAGCATGTAAAAACCACATACCTGAAAATTCCAAGTAAGTGCAAATTACTGTGTACCAAGTTTGTTTTCCTAGTCGTTTCATCACATGAAGATTTGAAAAACAATGAAAACACTATGGTTTTTGCTTTTGTCTTTTTGCCTCTTATGTGCCTCTAAAGGAGTCATCAGAGTCTACTAATATGTATTGTTTTATATAGAATTAAAACCCATTTTTGGCTGACATAATTACCATGGTTAAGTACTAATTTTCTCAGTAAAGACTGAAAGTGTTATTATGAAAGATTTTCAAACTGGAATTTATATGTGTTGCATCAGATGATCACTAGCTTAGGAATAGGAACTCGTATATGCATCCAATAGAAATTACTCTTGAAAGTCTAAGTAAAATGAGAATTACAGAAAGCTGCCAGGATTACGTGCTGGAAGATTAAAGAATGTGGTCACAAATTCCAGGAGATCTAATTCGGTTGGACATTTAGGAAAAAAAAAAACGTAAATTGTAAAAAATGTAAATATATTCTTTATTGGCTCATTCAGATGTCTTGCAAAGAGAATTCACTCAGAAAACAGAGAAACCTAAATTCTAACACATTAATACTAGATATTCCTACAGCATAAATTCATTTCTGGCATATAATGATTTACTAAATGGAGAATTTCCAAATACACCTTGACATTTTACTTCAAGTATAATTTATGAGAGCTAACGCCGTTTTTGCAAGCCCTGTGAGTTCAACAGTCTATAAATTTAGATAATAACCATTATGTTTCCACTTTTTATCAGCTATTTTATAAACTTTGTAGATCTGACTAAGAGATAAGGTTATATGTTCCTAACGTATGAATTTTAAACAAATGTTAACCTACTTCAAACCTAGCGATGTGGCTGACAAAATGTTTTTAAGCTGCAGTTGCTGGAGAAGTTCTAAGCATCTGAATAAAAAGTTCTTTTGAGTATTCAAGTACTACCCAGGGAAAATTTCTATAAAAATCCCTAATGGAAGAAAGAAACTATAAATAGTTCAATGTATAGTAAAAGCTGGGGTATACCAAGACATAATAAGAGAATTTTACCTTTTTGTTTTTTTGAGACGAAGTTTCGCCCGGGCTGGAGTGCAATGGCGCCATCTCGGCTCACTGCAATTTCCGCCTTCCAGGTTCAAGCAATTCTCCCGCCTCAGCCGCCAGAGTAGCTGGGACTACAGGTGCCCGCCATCACGCCAAGCTAATTTTTGTATTTTTAGTATAGACGGGGTTCCACCATTTTGGCCAGGCTGGTCTCAAACTCCTGACCTCAGCCCACGTAGGCATCTTAAGTTCTAGGATTACAGGCAGGAGCCACCACGCCCAGATGAAAATATTACTTTTAAAAAATAAGCTTAAACTAGCAAAATACTTTAGAAAAAAACAAATAAAGGCAATAACATTATTTTGTTCAATGTTCTAGACCCGTTCTGTTGTTTTTACATGCATGGACAAATTCTCCAAGAACTTCATACACTGAGTTTTTGCTTGAGTCACTGTTCCCCTTAATCTCTACCTGATTAAATCCCATATTTCCTTCTGATTTCAGTTTGCATGTGACTTCAAGGTAACTTTCTCTTCAAAGTCATGCCTGGCTACCACCGGAGTGGTAGTCATCGGATATGTAATTAGCGGGTAATCTGTGTTTTCGCTCTATCGTTAACTTACATTATCAAAATACAGCAATTGCCACATTTAAATGCTATTTATGCCACATTCCTACAGGGCCATTAAACCTCTAACTTCAGGAAACCTGTCTGGCCTTATCACCTAGGCTTAAACAAGTTATTCAAAATAAAAGGTGTTCAAAAACTATTGTCATCTTATCGAATGAACACATTAAGGAGAAAGGGGGTGAACAGAAAGAACGCTGGGTTTAAATGTTTGTGTTCCTGTTTTTTGAAGGAGAGGTGTAAGATTCTGTCATTTCCATATCCGGCCAGCAGACGCAATGGCCTCCAATTAGTGAAAATTCAGAATTAGTTTTCTCATTTACTGAATCACCATTAGGAAAAATAAATTTCACACTGAGTAATACAGAAGACTTCAAGTGTTTTGCCTGAAAGATTGTCTCAACTTTTTTACCAAGACCAAATTTTATAAATCTAAGTTTAATGTAACCCCTAATTCTTTCATACCATTTTCTAAAATATAAATTGCTTCAATTGCTACCTTTTGGAGTAGAACTTCTAAATGATACAAAATGCAAAACATATATACATTTGGACCTAGCAATTCTAACACTTCGCAAAAACACATGTACAAAAATACTCAGTTGTGTATATTATTGAATTAAAGACAACCCAAACTTTATCTTTCAGAAACTGGTTAAATATTAATAAATTATGGTATAATTTGATGCTATGTAGCTATTTAAATCAATGAAGATTAGTTGACTATATTGATATGAAAGAATATTTCAAACTTGTTATATGAAAGAAAGCGTATTACAGAACAACATATAGACTGTGATTGTGTTGTATTTTTTGTGTACATACACTCATACATATTCATTTGTAATTCATTAAATAAATATTTCTTGAGGAATTACTATGGGTTAAGAAATGCTCTATGCAGGGGATATAAAGTGACAAATTACATAAACAAGATTCATTTTATTTCACATTCTATAGTATAAAATACAATGTTTATAAGTGAATATAAAATGATCTGGGAGAAGGCACACGAAAGTTTTAACAATGCATACTTAATCCAGGTCTGAGAAGGACAATTAAGAAAGAGGTAAGAACAATTTTTATAGTTTGTTCTTTATATTTTTGTTTACAGTGTTTAAATATCCTCACGGTCAGCATGTATTTTGAACTAAAAAAGAAAACTAAAACTTTCATAACTCACATGGTTCAATTCCTCCAAAAGTTTCCTAAATTATCTCACATCACAACATAAGAACTTCAGTTTGCAACTTAAACTCATTTTTTGTTTTTGTTTTGTTTTTATACCCAGTTCATACCCAGCTCTTCCCACATTCCCATGGTCTACTGATTTGTAATATTTCAAATGACTTTCATCTCTCCCACTTGACTGTAACTTTTGTTGAAGGAAGGAAGCTTATCTTAGCTTAGCTTATCTACTTTTATACCCTAGAACACTTAAGATAGAAAAGTAAATGCAGTGTTTTCTAAAAAGTTTGTAAATAAGTGTGTTGATGGCATTGGAAATAATAACTTCTTTATAAACAATTTTATTATTTCAGATAATGTAAACAATTTTATTTAACGAGTTGTAAAAGAACATTCTACTACTAGTCTCTTTTAGTTACAGTGCCTTTAATTTAAGATATTTTTAATGTTATGTCTTGAAACATGAAAGGTAAAAACTATTCCTACTTTCCAGTCAAGTTCTCTGCCCCAACAGAGTGACTCTTAAACTATCCATATTCTACAGTCTCATTCAATATATAAAGGCAGATCAGTTATTTGATTAAAACGTGACAGATATTAAGGATTTTCATTTGCCACGCAATTTCACATATTTGGCTATATGTGAAAAATCATTTGGGGATCAATAGAATTGAATTCTGTTTAATGAACTTTAAAGTTCTTTACTATATAACTTTAATTTGAAAGTGTAAAATCCACTTACTACATAATCTAAAAGTCTGTTGTGTTTGGTAGGAATCAGAGAAGGGATTTATGTCTTAATATCCATGTCTACTCATGAAATATTGGGATCAAATAGGCATTAAACATCGAAAATTTTTTAAAAGGCAGGATTTTCCTACATGTTATTTATTTAAATGTGGGAGAGAGATGGGTTGTTAAGGAGGCTTAGTGGAAACATAAATCTGATTAATTGGAAAACAGGTCAAAATGCTAAAGAAATCACAAAATTAAATGTCCCTAATCACAGAAAAGGAGTTCATGAGAGTAACCCAATAGTGATAATAAGAAAATCAAGTTGAAATATAAAAGGTAGTATTATTCACTTAATGAATATATTTAGTACATTAAGTGACATCAAGTGTACTAGGTGCTAAGGTCCAATAGGGAATAGAAATCACAAAGTAGATTAAACAAAAGAATTTTAATATAAATAAGTATTCCATTTTGATAAGAGAGTAGCTATAAGATATGGGACAACTACAAATGGCACCCTAGGGACAATAGTGAGTACCTAAGGAAGTACAAACTGGTAGAGGGGGCTTCTCCTCAAAGTTGGAGTTCATACCTTCTTGGAGAAGGCATAGGTCAGCCCACTGGATGGCAGAGAAATGTGTCAATTTGCCCAGGCTTGCACTAACAAAAACCAGCAGGACCAGCAGTCAGTCACAGGACCAGCAGGCACCAATCCTCTGGAGTGCAGGTGGAAAGCAGGTGATCAGCAACCTCAGGTAATATACAGAGGGACGGAGAATTCTTCTGGATCCAGGTGGGCAGTACCAGCGCTAAGGCTGTCATCACTGCAAGGACCACGTGTTCTTTATGTGTGACTGGGGCAGAGCTCCCTTGATGTCCTCATCCCCCTGCCCTGATCCACCACACAGCAGCTAGAAACTGCAGAATAGGTCTTCCTCCTGCAGTGTCTCTCAGTGCACTCTACTGAGAACAGTTAACAATGAGGTCACTTTAAGGAAGACATGCTTAAAGGGATTCTATTTATTATAGTAGAGCATATATTGAAGGGTGAATTTAGAGCTGAGAAGAAAGAAACTGATAATTGGGACAATTACATGTAACTTTTACCTTGAAGAACTGTAATTTGAAATGTGTAGAATTTGTGATCAGGTTAAATAAAAATTAGCATTACAGTGGACCATCAAGAGAGGAAGTGCTTGTCAGACAGGCAGTACATAACAGAGTGTAATATAGATCCAATTTTATATGTGACTATAAAAATTAGAAAATAGAAAATCAACAATAGGGGCATATCTTTTTAGATACCATAGCCCAGTTATGGAGTAGAAATAAAGGATAATGTGTTCATTGTCTCTATTCTTTCATATCTGCACTTTAAGACATTCTCATTAAGACCTCTGCAAACCTAACTCAATCTCATGGCATACTGCTCTAATTCCCTGGCCTACCTGTGGCCCCAATGAGTTTTCAGTTTTCTGCTTCTGGGTCATGTAGGTAAATGTCCACTTTATAGAGATTTTATAGACCATGCATCTTTCTTCAAGAGGGACTTTAAAATGAGTAGGCATGATCACCATCTCTCCTAACAGAATTCTGATTCTCAATGGATAGCTATACGTAAGGTACTCATTTGTTTTTATAATCATGTTTAGGAACACTTAAGGTTAATCATGAAGCCCTGAATACAAGAACTCACATGGCTGAGAGAATATAAAATATAAATCATTAATTTAAATAGGCAACAAGAGCCATGGCATAAATTAGTCATAAATGTTTTTCCCAGACATATTATTTTTATCATTTTTTGGATGTCTTAACTGTAATTATTATTTTGTCTCAAAAATAAGGGTGAACTGAAGATTGTTAGTAAAACATCATTCAATATATTTTTATTCCATGGAATGATTTTTGTCAATGCAATATGTTTAAGGGTCTTGTGATAGACAAATGTAATAAAAGCCTAGGGATTTTATCAGATGAATGGTACAAGAAAAACAGAGACATTATAAGAACTGTATGCTCAACAAAATTATGAGTTGATAAAATCTTATTTAAAGAGATATTCTGAGGAAAAGCATGAGAAAGAGCAAGCGGATTTTCTCAATTCATATGAAGAATCAATTATTTCTAGAAATGTCAATGGAGTTAATAAGGTTTAAAGAAACCGGTCAATGTCAATAAATGCTGTATTTCCTGCAGTCACTCTGAGGAGGGGGATGATTAATCATTACTCAATCATGGTTATTAAGAACCTATTGCATGCGAGGCAATGTTATCAGAATTGGGGATTGGGCAGTGAGCAAGTCAGGCTAGATCTATGTTTCCCCTCTGTTTATATACTAGTGGTAAGAGTCAGGGAAGGAAGAAAGGGAGGGAGGGAGGGAAAGTGGGAGGGAGAGAGGAAGAAAACAAGGAAGGAAACAAGGAAGGAAGGGAAGGAAGGGAAGGAAGGAAGGAAGGAAGGAAGGAAGGAAGGAAGGAAGGAAGGAAGGAAGGAAGGAAGGAAGGAAAGAAGGAAGGAAGGAAGGAAGGAAAGAAGGAAAAAATAAGTGATAGCACTATAGATTTGGGCAATGGCACTGGGAGTGGCAAAACAAAGCAAAAGATCAAATATAAGATATAGTTTCAGAGAAGAGTGAATGAGACTCACTAACATCAAAAAAAGTATGAAGAAAAATAGATGAATAAAGAATGGATTTAGTTATTAATTATGGATGTATATAGGTATTAGTTTATGAAAATCCTAATTGATTAGTTACAGCAGCCCTAAGAGACATAAAATTTGGTATGTACCTGTAGATGAGGACACAATATAAAAGACGGGTAAAGAATGGTGTGGGTAGATTCTCCCATTCCCCATCCCTTGCTATCAAGAACCAAAAGGGTGGAGGATACTGTAAGCTACTCCTGATCATGTGACTGCTATTTGGCTTTATTGATATATTTTCTGCGTTGTATCCTGAAATCCAAGTAAACTGACAGCCTGAATATATTTTACCTGTATATCATTTTTTGTAATTTCCAAACCTGTAACCAACTAATATAGGAAATAAAAAGTTAAAGAGTTTATTAGACACTGATGTGGAGATACTACCTTGGGAATTCATAATAGAAGTCTGGAATTCTGGGATAAAATTGTGGATTAAGATATAGATGTTTTCAATCTTAAGCTTAGAGATGGTACTGAGAAACATTAACTAAGATAAAAAGAAATGAGAATTGATTTTGGGTTTTGTCATAGTAGAAATCATTGGTAACATTTGCCATCATGGTTTTAGTTGGGCAGTAGGATTAAAACTTGATAGAGTTGTCTAAAAAACAATTGTGTTGTTAAAAAAAATATTGGAGATAGCAACTTGAGCAAGTTTCTCAATAATTCTTGCCATCAATGAAAGAAAAATAAATGGTAGCTAGAGAGGACTGTGGGACTACAGGGAGATTTTAGTATAATGGATAATAGTACATCCATGTTTGCATGCCCATTGGGATGATGCAACTAGGTGAGGGTGGGGCTTGAGGCTGGAATAAACAGTGTTCTTGAATAAATGAAGAAGGATGAGATGCATCCACAATGACAGGGTTGGCCTTAGATATCAGTAGAGAGAGTCCATCCATCATAACAGGAAGGCAGAGTCTGAGTACACACACAAATAAGATGGAAAATGTTGTGGTAGGAAGATGGTATGGTATCCTTATCATGCTTCTGGTTTCTCAGAGAAACAAAAATCAAGGTAATAAAATGAGAGAAAAATAGAGAAATTTGGATGTTTGTGGAGGAAAGAGACATGAAATAGTTTTCTGAGAGAGTTGGGGAGGAAATTCCTTACTGAAATGTAGTAGGTTTGATGTAACAGTGAGTTTGTTGCTACTACAGATAGGAAAGTAAGAGTAGACTTCTCTGTGGGGGGTTGGGGGTACATTTAACCAAAAAGCTAAACAAAAAGGAGTCAAATAATATGTCTTAAAGCAAGAACAAACTTTTGTTTAAGGCTGTAAAATCAGACCAGTGCTTTTTGGTCATGGGTGTGAAAGAGAAGGTGTTATAAGATATGGTAGAAGAATTAGGCAAGAGCCAAATCCTGTTAGCCTCTGTAAACTCAGTTAAGAATACTAGATTTATAGCATATGCAGTCACGTGTTAAATAGACATTCCAGTTTGGTTTTAGTATAGTATCTAAAAACTGGGCACAATAGGAGGCAAGTACCATGAGATCCCAATTAATGCACTTCATCAACCATAAACTTTTTCATGGGGTAGATCAAAGCCTACTTTATAAACCTTACTTGATAACCATCCTCTAGGCCATATCAAAACAGTGGAAGGCTGTTTTCATTCATTGAGAGGCTGATAAAAGACTTGAGAGTTTGTATCAGAGTGCCTGATTCACGGTATCCCTTCACTCATTTCCCCTACCATGTCTTTTGGCTCAATAAAGTTGGGAGCTGGGTGACATGATCTCACCAAAGAAGTATGCCTGTCAGAGTGATGTGCCCCAATCATAAGGAATCCACATGGGATGAAGAACTGCATGGAAGAACTGAGAGGTGAGTTATAAATGGTCAGTTGATAGGATATAATTTTGCCAATATAATTTTGTAAATCTCAATTGATTAATGGATTTCAAAAAAAAAAGAAAAACACACAAACATCTGCTCCACAGGAGGATACAACAACAGATAGAATGAGTCACATAAGACTTTGTCATTTCTTCTAAACCCTTCCTTTCTTTACACTAGATCCTGGAGAAGTCAGGAATGGCAGCTATCAAGTCAGGGAGGACAGAAAAGGAGGAAAAGACAAAACAAAACTACTCTTTTCCTCTGCAAAAGTCTTTAAAAAATCTGATTTGTGTCTGAGCTGTGGAGGGAGAAGCTTTAAACTACATGACAGATTGAAGTGTTTTTATATTTCATCTTTCTAGCCTTTTTTAATACCAGAAAACAAGACTCTTCATCAATACATGAATGCTACTAGAAAAACCTATAGAATTAGCTAAAAAAAAAAAAAAAAAATCCTTAGATGGAGAGGAAAATTATAAACGAGTAATTTTGAATGGCAGTTGTGAGAGTATGGAGATGTTTCCTTTACTCATTCTGAGTCCAACTCATTTAATGAGTGAGTCATAAGTATGTTTTGACAGGAGGCTTTTGAAGGGTTTTAGTCAGGGAATGACATTTTCTGATTAACAGATTGAACATATCACTTTACTGGCTGTGTTGGAAACAGGTTGTCGTAGAGGAGGAGACAAAGTAAAGGGGCAAATTATGGAGCTATGACAATAGTCCAGACAAAAGATGGCGGTAGCTTGGTCTAAAATGGTTATTGGTTGAGATTGAGATAAAGAGACAGTTTTGTGATATACTTTGAAGGCAGAATCAATATGACTAGATGATCTGGGAGTGAGGTGTAATAAGGAATGAAGAGCAACTGCTATTTTTTTGGCTCAAGCAATCAAGCACTGAAATTTAATGAGACAAAGAAAATTGGGCAAGGAGCAGAGTGCTGTTTGAGAGATAAGTCAATAGTTCTGTTTTTGTCATATTAAATTTGAGATGTCAAGTAGACATCCATTTGGAGATGTGACATTTGGAATTGGCTGTAAGAGTCTGGAGTTGTGGAGGGAAGGCAGGAACGGATTTGTAGATTTTGGAGTCTTCAGCACACAGTATTTAAAACCCTTCCTTTAAAATAAGTTATCCAGGAAGAATGAATATAAAGAAAAGAGTAAGGAAGTCAAGACAGAAAAATGTGGCAGTACAATATTTGGAGTTCAAGAAAAGAAGAGGAACAAGAAGGAAACTGTGGAGGCACAATGTTCAAGGAGGTAGAGAGAAAAATAAGAAAATATTTTTCCTCAAAGCCATGAGAAGAAAATATTTCAGTAACGGAGTGAACAATCTTATTAGATGTTGACGAAAGCAAAATAAAAATAAAATTGAATTTAGTACAAAGTAAGTCATTAATGATCTTTGCAATTATTCTGTTAACTGAAAAGGAATCCAGGGTTTAGGGAGTTGAGAACAAAATGGATGATGGTCAAATCCACACCCAAAATACAGATAAACAATTCTATCAAGAAGTGAATGGAAAACAAAAAGTTAAGTAAGCCAGAAGAGGATGTATGATCAAGAGCCAGAGGAGGAGGAGGAGGAAGAGCAGGAGGAGGAAGAGAAGGAGAATGAGGAGGAGGAGAAAGATGAAGAAAGAAGAAGATAGTCAGCATTCAAAAACATGTTTGAGTACTGCTAAGAATGATCAATGGAGATGGATGATTCAATTATGCAGGGTGGAGAGTGAGATTAAAAGAGTGACATTGTTGAAAGTTTAAAAGGTATTCAAAACTAGCACAAAATTTCAAGCTGTGGCCCTGATAGATGTACAGCTTTTGTTTTGTTTGTTTTTCCAGCTAGAAGAACAAAAGCAGGGAGTTAGGGCAGAGGTAGATTATTTTTATGATAGTGATGACATCCCCATGCAATAGCTTTTATTTATTTTCAAATGAACTGCTTTAGAAACTGAACTTTTCATCTCTAGTTTCAAGAAACTAATTCTCAAAAGTATAGATTCTTTTTGCCAATTCAGTTGGCAAAGTCCTTATGATAAGCATTCTTCTCTTTTCTGAGCAATAAAAGCAGATCTAATCTATTATTCCTTTTTTTTTTCACTTTTCTTGAGTGCTTAGGAAACTACTAGTAAACTTGTATACAGGATTAATTTGGAAAACCATATCTCAAATCACATCTGCTATTTCTGTTTACAGTACACAGATTTCACGGCCATTTTTCTTTTACGCTATTAATGTGATGTTTCTTTATTCTTTCCAACTTTTATTTTAGGTTCAGGGGATACATGTGCAGGTTTGTTATATGGTAAATTTTATGTTTATTGGGGGAACCCACCCCCAATATTTCAACTTAGGTTCTTTGTATTTTCCGTAAGTGTTGGCTGGCTGAGAAATAAAGAGAAAGAGTACAAAGAGGAATTTTACAGCTGGGCCACCGGGGGTAACATCACATATCGGTAGGACCATGATGCCCACCTGAGCCTCAAACCAGAAAGTTTTTTATTAGGGGTTTTGAAAGGGGAAGGGGGTGTAAGATCAGGGTGTAGATCACATGCTTTGAAGGACAAAAAGGAGAACTACTGATTAGGGTCCGACAAAGATCACAAGGCAAAGGGTAAAAACAGAAATACTGATAAGGCTCTATGTTCAGCGGTGCATATATTGTCTTGATAAACATCTTAAACAACAGAAAACAGAGTCTGAGAGCAGAGAATGGGTCTGACCACAAATTTACCAGGGCGGAGTTTTTCCCCACCCTAATAAGCCTGAGGGTACTGCAGGAGACCAGGGCATACCTCAGTCCCTATCTCAACCGCATAAGACAGACACTCCCAGAGTGGCCATTTATAGACCTCCCCCCAGGAATGCATTCCCTTCCCAGGGTATTAATATTAATATTCTTTGCTAGGAAAAGAATTTAGCAATATCTTTCCTACTTGGACGTCTATTTATAGGCTCTCTGCAAGAAGATAAATATGGCCCTTTTTGCCCAACCCCACAGGCGGTCAGACCTTATGGTTGTCTTCCCTTGTTCCCTAAAAATTGCTGTTATTCTGTTCTTTGTCAAGGTGCACTGATTTCATATTGTTCAAACACACATGTTTCACAATCAATTTGTACAGTTAACACAATTCTCACAGTGGTCCTGAGGTGTCGTACATTCTCAGTTTACGAAGGTAACAGGATTAAGAGATTAAAGATAGGCATAAGAAATTATAAAAGTATTATTTGAGAACTGATAAATGTACATGAAATCTTCACAATTTATGTTCCTCTGCTGCAGCTCCAGCTGGTCCCTCCATTTTGGGTCCCTAACTTCCCCCAACATATGTTTCCTACAGAGATTATTTCATCACCCAGGTAATAAGCATAGTACCCAATAGGCAGCTTTTCAATTCTCACCCTCCTCCCACTCCCTACTCTCAAATAGGCTCTGGTGTCTATTGTTCCCTTTTTTGTATTCCTGTGTACCCAAGGTTTAGTTTCCATTTGTAAGTGAGAACATGCAGTATTTGGTTTTCTCTTCCTGCAATAATTCACTTGGGATCATGGCCTCTACCTTCATCCATGTTGTTGCAAAGGATGTGATCTCATTCCTTCTTATGGCTGTGTAGTATTCCATGCTGTATATGTACCATATTGTATTTTTCCAGTCCACCCTTAATGAGCATTTAGGTTGATTCCATGTCTTTGTTATTGTGAATAGTGCTGCAGTGAACACACACGTGCATTATGTCTTAATAGCAGAATGATTTCTGTTCCTTTGGGTATGTACTCAGTAATGGAACTGCACAATGGCAGTTATACGTTCTTTGAGAAAATGTCTAAACTACTTTCCATGGTGGCTGCCCTAATTTCTATCCCTGCCAGCGTATAAAAGTATTCCCTTTTCTCAACAACCTTACCACCATCTGTTGTTTTTTTGACTTTTTAATCATAGTCATTCTGACTGGTGCGAGATGCTATCTCAATGTGGTTTGATTTGCAGTTCTCTAATGAAGAGTGATATTGAGCATTTTTTTTTCATATGCTTTTTGGCCATGTGTATGTGTTCTTTTGAGAAGAATCTGTTCATGTCCTGTGCCCATTTTTAAAGGGATTCCTTATTTTTTGATTTTTTTTCTTGTTGATTTATGATTTATTTAAGGTCCTTATAGATTCTGGATACTGGGCCTTCATTTGATGCAGTTTACCAATATCTTCTCCCATTCTGTAGATTGTCTATTTGCTCTGGTGACAGTTTCTTTTATTGTGCAGCAGCTCTTTAGTTTAATTAGGTCCCACTTGTCTAGTTTTGGTTTTGTTGCAATTGCTTTTGGGGTCTTAGCCAAATATTCTTTGGCAAGGTTAATGTCAAAAAGAGTATTTCCTAGGTTGTTTTTTCAGGATTTTTATAGTTTGAGGTCTTACATTTAAATTTTTAATCCATTTTGAGTTAATGTTTTGTATATGGTAAAACGTAGGGATCCAGTTTCATTTTTCTGAATATGCCTAGCCAGTTAGCCCAGCATCATTTACTTAACAAGGAGTCCTTTCCTTATTGCTTGTTTTAGTCACCCTTGTTAAAGATGAGATGGTTTTAGTTGTGCAGCTTATTTCTGACTTTTCTGTTCGGCTCCATTGGTATATGTGTCTATTTTTGTACCAAGATTGTGCTGTTTGGTTACTGTGGCTTTATAGTGTAGTTTGAAGTCAGGTAGTGTGCTGCCTCCCACCTTGTCCTTTTTGCTTAGCATTGTTTTAACTATTCAGGTTTGTTTTTCTTCCCTCTGAATTTTAGAATAGCTTTCTTTTTCTAATTCTGTGAAGGATGACGTTGGTAGCTTGGTAAGATTTGCGCTGAATCTATAAATTGCTTTGGGCAGTACGGCCATTTTTAATAATATCGATTCTTCCAATCCATAAGCATGAAATGTTTTTCCATTTATTTGTGTCATCCCTGATTTACTTCAAAGTGTTTTGTAGTTCTCCTTGTAGAGAACTTACACTTCTGTGGTTAGTTGTATTCCTAGGTATATTATATTTTTGTGTGGCTATTGTGAATAGGATTGCATTATTGATTTGACTCTCAGGTTGGATGTTGTTGGTGAATAGAAATGATACATATTTGTGTATGTAATTTTTATATCTTGCAACTTTGCTGAAGTTGTTTATCAGATCTAGAAGCCTTTGGGCAAAGGTTATATATGGGGTTGAATCATATTGTCTGCAAAGAGAGATAGTTTGACTTCCTCTCTTCCTAGTTGGATGCCTTTCATTTCCTTCTCTTGCCTGATTACCTGGATAGGACTTTCAGTACTATTTAGAATAGGATTGGTGAGAGTGATCATCCTTCTCTTGTTTCAGTTCTCAAGAGACATGCTCCAGTTTTTGTTCATTCAATATAACATTGGCTTTGGGGGCTTTGTTACAGAGGGCTCTCATTATTTAGTTATGCTCCTTTAATGCCTAGTTGAAGGTTTTTAACATAAATTGATGCTGAATTTTATCAAAAGCCTTTGCTGCATCTATTGAGATGATCATGTGGTTATTGTCTGTAGTTCTGTCTATGTGATGAATCACATTTTTTGATTTGTGAAAACCCTACTTGACCATGGTGGATTAGGTTTTTGATGTGCTACTGGATTCAGTTTGCTAGTATTTGTCAAGAATTTTTGAATTTATGATTACCAAAGATACCGAGCTGCAGTTTCCTTTTTTAGTTGTGTCACTGCCAGGTTTTGATTTGAAAATGATTCTGGCCTCATAGAATGAGAGAGGGAGGCATCCCTCCTCCTCAACTTTTTGAAATATTTTCAGTAGAATTGGTACCAGCTCTTCTTTATATGTCTGGTAGAATTCAACTGTGACTCCATCAGGTCCAAGGCATTTTCTGGTTTGAAATCTTTCTATTACTGATGAATTCTGGAATATTTGTTGGTCTGTTCAGGGTTTCCATTTCCTCCAGGTTCAATCTTAGGAGGTTGTATGTTTCCAGAAATTTATCAGTTTCTTCTCGATTTTCCAGTTGTTGTACACAGAGGTGTTCATAGTATCTCTGAGCATTTTTTGTATTTCTGTAGGGCCCGTGGTAATGCCCGTTTTTTCATTTCTAATTGTGTTTATTTGAGTCTTCTCTCTCTCTCTCTCTCTCTCTCTCTTATTAATATAGCTAGTGGTCTGCCAATTTCATTTAATCTTTTAAGGAACCACCTCCCGGATTCATTATTTTGAACTTTTGTATGTTTTCTTTTTCTTTTTTCTTTTTTTTTTTTGCATCTCAATTTCCCTAAGTTCAGCTCTGATTTTAGTTATCTCTTGTCTTCTGCCAGTTTTGGGATTGATTTGTTCTTGTTTCTCTACTTTCTCTAAGTGTGGTATTAGGTTGTTAGTTTGAGATCTTTCTAACTTTTTGATGTGTGTGTTCAGTGTTATAAAATTTCCTCTTAACACTGCTTTAGCTGTTTCCCAGAGATTCTGGTATGTTGTATCTTTTTTCCAATAGTTTCAAAGAATTTCTTGATTTCGGCTTAATTTCATTGTTTACCTGAAAGTTATAATTCAGGAGGAGGTTGTTTAATTTCCATGTAATTCAATGGTTTTGAGAGATCTTCTCATTATTGATTTCTATTTTTGTGTGTGTGTGTGTGTGCTGTTGTCTGAGAGTGTGGTAGGTATGATTTTGTGTTTTTTTAATTTATTGAGTATGGCTTTATGGCAGATCATGTGGTTGATTTTACAGTATGTGCTATGTGCAAATGAGAATAATATATATTCTGGTTTTGTTGAGGGTAGTGTTCTATAGATACCTATTAGGTCAATTTGACCAAGTGTCAAGTTCATATCCTACATATCCTTCACTAAATAATCTGTCTAATACTGCCTGTCAGGTATTTAAGTCTACCCCTATTTTGTGTGGTTGTCTAAGTCTCTTCATAGGTCTCCAAGAACCTGTTTTAAAAATCTGGGTGTTCTTGTGTTGGGTGCATATGTATGTAGAATAATTAATTGAATTGAACTCTTTATGATTGTATAATTTCCTTTTTCTATCATTGATGGTTTAAAAATTTTTTTTTCTGAAATTAGAATACTAACCCCTCCTCTTTTATGTTTTCCATTTGTTTGGTAGATTTTTCCTCATCCCTCAACTTTTAGTCTCTGAGTGTCACTGTATGTGAGATCGGTTTCTTGAAGACATCATACTTTTTGCTTTTTTTTTAATCCAACTTAGTATTCTGTGCCTTTTAAGCTGGGACATATAACTTGTTTATGTTCAAGGCTAATATTGATTTGTGTGGATTTTATCCTGTCATTAGGTTTTTAGCTGGTTATTAAGTAGACTTGCTTGATTGTGTAGTTGCTTTCTAGTGTTAATGGTGTATGTGCTTAAGTGCATTTTGTAGTGGCTAGTGATGGCCTTTTGTTTCCACGTTTAGCACTCCCTTAAGGATGTTTTGTAAGGCAAGTCTAGTGGTAATGAATTCCTTTCACATTTGCTTATCTGAAAAAGATGTTATTTATCCTTCACTTAGGAAGCTTAGTTTGGCTGAATATAAAATTCTTGGTTGGAATTTCTTTTCTTTAAGAATGCTCAATATAGATCCCCTGGTCTCTTCTGGCTTGTAGGGTTTCTGCTTAAATATCTACTGTTATCCTGATAGGGTTACCTTTGTAGGTGACCTGCCCCTTCTCTCTAGCTTCCTTTAACAATTTTTTTCTTTCACGTTGACCTTGTAGAATCAAATGACTATATATCTTGTGGGTGGTTTTCTTGTCTGTTACCTCACAGTGATTTTCTGAATTTCCTGAAATTGAATGTCAACCTCTCTACAAGGCTGGGGAGATTTTCATGGACACTATTCTAAAATATGTTTTCCAAGTTGCTTTCTCTCTCTCCCTTTCTTTCAGGGATGCCAATGTGTCACAGGTTTGGTCTCTTCACACAATCCCATATTTCCTGGAGGTTTTATTCATTCCTTCTTATTTTCATTTTAAATCTTTGTCTGAGTTGATTTGAAAAATTGATCTTTGGGATCTGAGATTATTTCTTCAGCTGGGTCTATTCTGCTGCTAATACTTCCAGTTGTATTATGAAATCCTTGTAGTCTGTTTGTAGTTCTATAAAATCAATTTTGTTTTTTCTTAGAATAGCTGTTTTATCTTTCAGCTCTTGTATCATTTTGTTGAATTCCTTAGAATTCCTTAGATTGGGTGTCAACTTTCTTCTGAATCTCAATAATCTTTTTCCTATACATATTTTGAATTCTATGTCTGCCATTTCAGCCATTCAACCTAGATGGCTGAAAAAAACCATAGCTGAAAAACTAGTGCAGTTGTTTGGGTATAACAAGACACTGGCTTTCTGAGTTGCCAGAGTTCTTGTGCTGATTCTGTCTCATATGTGTGCACTTATATTCCTTTCATATTTGAAGTTGTTGTCCTTTTGATATGTGTTTTTGTTTTTGTTTTTAATTGTATGTTGATGCCCTTGGGGTTTGACTGTGGTGTAAGATGGCTTCATTCAAAAAACTTCATCTGGAAGATTTCATGGGGGTGAAGTATGGCTCAGCTCAACACTCAGGTTGCTCACTCTACCCCTTGGGGACTGGTGTCAAGTCAATGGCTTTGTTCTCTGGACTCTCAGGGTTAAGCACCTGCTGCACTGGAGGGGCCAAGATATTACCAGTGCACTGGCATCAACATTCTGATGGGGGGTACCAGCCAAAGCACTGTATTGAGGCAGTGGCAGTGGGGTTCACACTTGCATGTTCATGGCAATAGATGCATGGTGGGGTGTGCATGTGTTGGTGGGGATGTGGCACCAGCGGGGATGAGGCAGTGGTGTTTGCATACATGCACATGTGCCATGGCAGTTTTTTATAGAAGTAATTGTCTACCCATGGAATGAGTAGAAAGTCATTTCCCAGGTAGATGTTGTGAAAGATAATGAGATTTTGCATCATGCTATTCTGTTTAACCTTAAACATTCCACTCCCTTAAATGAGCTTGCATTTCAAAGCTTAGCTATTTATTTTGTTAAATTTTGCCATGTTTGTGATGGATTAAAATGAGCTTTCCAACTGACGGAAGAATTAAGTCAACGAGAGCCATGGTTAATACCATTAAGAGGCTGGAGATCTAGAAACTGAAGTCTACTTGAAAGAAAACCAGTAGCCAACAGGTCAAGGTTGCAATGTACATAACCCTTCGTTCATTTGGATCAACTACAATGTAAACAGCATGTCCTGGGACACTTGACTAAAGTAGCCCTGCAAGGGCTTAGTGTTTCACAGTTAAGGCAAGAGCTTGGCACAAGGGCTATTCCTTAGCTGAATGACCCCAAGAAAATCTAATTGAGTGTATTATCAGCTTGATTACAGTCACTCAGAAAATGGCTTATTCCACAATAACCCATAATTATGCCTCATTCACTCTGAGACAGAAACTTCTTTTATTCCTTACTCCTATCCTTTTCAGATACTAATAAAATGTCTCATACTTGATAAATGAGAGCGGGCTATTTACTTGTCCTAATAGAAGAAACTTTAGATATCCAAGCTACTAACTTGACATACGCATATGCACAGATTCAGGGGCAGATTTTAGTATTTCTATTTTACAGCTCCATTGTAAAGAAGCCAAAGTGAACATTATGAAAATACGCATCCTCATGGGATATTCTACTTTAAAAGGTCAAGGTTTGGCAGAAAAAAATGAGTATATATATATATACTTTTTGCATGTAAAAGACTTAGAAGCAAAACAGACTTTTTAACTAAGAAATGGAAATGAATGTCTCTTATATAATATACAAATATTTACCAGACTTACATTGAAATAAGTAACTCCATCAGCTTCTATTTTTTATATGCACCAGGAAATTTTTCCTCCTGAATGTCGTTTATTGTTTGTAATACTGAGAATATACTGGTGTTATGAGTAACTAGCTTCATAACACTGTATGTACTGTGTATATGGTATAGTGTATCTGATATAACATCTCCATTTCTGTTTTTGACCTTAAGGCCTAAGTTAAAAGTCATAGTTTCTTTCTTTCATTATTATTCCACATTTACCTTCTTATTCACCTCTATTAGACTCAGCCAGCAGAGAGTTTTTAATTGGTGAAGTGATCCCAAATATAATGCTCACAAGATCCAAATTACCTTATATTTATTGGGTTCTCACAGTTTCCCACTGACTTATATTATTGGACAAATACTAAAAGATGCCTCAGTTAATTCTCAAATTTTGCATGTAGATTTCTTATTAGGTTCCTGTTGCTGCTGTAGCAAATTATCACAAACTTGGTTGACAATAATTTCAAACAACAGACATTTATTATAATTCTGGAGATCAGAGCTCTAAAATGGACTCACAGGTCTGTGCTCCTCCTGAAAGCTCCAGGAGATGTTTTCTTGTCCTTTCCAGTTTCCAAAAATCACCCACACCCTTTGGCTGATAATCTCTTATTTCCTCCTCAAAGCCAACAGGGTAGCATCCTCAAATCTTTTTCCCTTTGTCCCTCTGTTTCTGCTTTCTATCTGCATAAAGATCTTTGTAGTTACATCAATGGGCCCACCTAGATATTCCAAGAAAATCTCTCCAGCTCAGTATCCTTAATTTACTCAAATCTGCAAAGTTTATTTTGCCATGTAAGGTAACGTTTTCACACATCCCACAGATGAAGGTGTGGACATCTTTTAAGGACTATTATTCAAGCTACCACAACCTTTCTTTTCCTCAAGCAATCCATGTTTTTCTTGGCAATCTGAATCAACTGTCTCAAAAAATAGAGCAAACTCCTTTTCTCCTTGTTGAGTCATAAGTACGGGTAGTATCAAATTCATTACGTTGGTCAAAATAGTTTTAAGTCCTAGTTTGATGGAACCATGACTGTTGCCTTGAGCACTACAATCTGTAAATCTATTAAGTCCAAAGCTATGATCAAAAGAAGCAATATTTCCACAAGTAGATTATTAAGTGTAACAGAGAAAGAGATCTGTGGGGAGAGCAACACTATATATTGTCCCTGTTTTAAGAAATAAATTGTGCCCTCTAGAAAAATAACCCATAAGGTGTCATACTCAGATGAAGTTCTGCTTGAATCAACTGGAAGCCATTTTGTCATGAATAGGCTTTTGATAATATAAAGGAATTCTAAAGGTGGGAGCTTATTGGTACATACCTTTTTTTTTTTTTAATGCCTTTTTTAAAAGTGCTTTTGGGAATAGTTTCTCTACCTTTGCTTTTCTGCTTTTCTGCCATGTAGGGAAACATGTTTTTCCCCAGCATTCAGGGCATCTTGGAAATGGAGACTAGACATTCAGCAGACACAACGCTTGCCAGTACCTTGATCATGGACTTCCCAGTCTCCAAAACTATTAGAAATATATTTATGTTCTTTATAAACTACCCAGTTGCTGATACTTGGTTATAGAAACACAAAATGGACTAAGCCAGTCATAGGAGTAAACTCTGGGGCAAGGGTAGGGGGAGGATATTCAATTAGCTTTAGTTTTATTTACTATATCATAATTGGTAAGATATTTGTCTTTGATCTAGGACACTTGGTGTGTGAGCAGTCTAAATAAAATTAATACTGTTGAATATCAAAATTTAAAAACATATAGTAAAATAAAATGTATTAAAAAGAAAGATAATACTGAAACCTCATCAGTTCCTAATTGTTTTACTAAATTTACTATTTCCTATGGTCTTGAATTTATGTTCATCTATGGTATCTGTATGGTGAAAACACTATAATGTTGTGCTACAGTGGGTATCTTTTCTCAAGTCAAAGCATAATGGATGACATACTGGACATAATAAGAGTATTTAAAGCATAGAAATTGACAGACAGTACAAATCATAACTTTATTTTTTGTTGTATAAAATTGATGGAGAAAATATTGATAATTCTGATTAAACTCAAAAGAATATTATGTCTGCAGTATTACATTGTGAATAGAGGGGGGAACAGAATAAAATATTCCTCCAAAATTCAAACTCTTTTTTTTTTTTAATTTAACAAAGTAATCACTTACAAGAGAACCAATAGTCCAACATACATTTTTGTTACTTCATTTTCATCTCATCAATGTAAAATACCAACCAAAATTCATTGGTTAGTTGCAATCATAGATGGGTTATGGATAAAAGAGCTTAGTATAAATTAGCAAACTCATTTTATATGAAACAATTGGTTCTGAGAAATTTACCATAAAGAGTTTTATACATTACATTATTGTTCGTAAAATTTGTTCTACACATTCTTTCTATCAACATTATTTATAACAAGTATGTGTATGAACATATAAACAAACTTTTATTGGCAAACTGGTTGTTAAGTATTTACCAGCATAAGACTGATAAGAAAGCATTCTCAAAGTTCACTAACAACAATAATGGAAGAAAAGTTGTGAACATGAAGGCAAACCTATATGCACAATATCAGTGTATTTCAGTGTCTTATTCTTGATGAAGAAGTTTAAGTAAGTCAATCTGGACCCTCAGGAAACTGGGCTGCATGGGGATCTCAGTATTGGACCCTGCTATTGTCAGGAATTTCAGCATAGTAGTAACTGGTGAGAGATAGTGCATATGGTTGAGTTCATGCACAAATTCTATCCCTGCCACCTAAGTAGCCCATCTGACTGAATTAGGACTACAGAAAACGAGATCACCTCTTTAAAAGGTAGCCTATCTTCTCAGAGGGTTAAAAAAAATATTCAAAACCAAGGAATCATATACCTAGCAACATTAATAAACACTGTAATTAAGACATTAATCCAGGGATTTTCTTGCATATTTCACACTGAGTAGTATTAGACATTATAAGAAAGATGAATACAATTAAAAAGATTTCAGTGGGAAATTGACTGTCATTATCTTAGCCAGTGGCATTATCACCTTATATAAAGAATTGAAATGATAATTTGCTGAGTGACTATTGAAAATGTGTGGAAATGTTTTAAGAAAAGAGTTATTTTTATCTGGAATGATGATTTTCTGAGTTGATACGAAGATGCACAATGCATTGATGAACTCCCTCAATGCCTCTATTTATGGACCTGCAAATTGTTCAGGTTTGTCAGAATTATATTTGAATTTTAAATTTTCTGTTAATGCTGTGGCTGTTGAGGAGGAATGCCAAGCATAGTAATAAAGATTATCTTTATTTCATAAAAGTTGTTTTAAAATCCATTAACATCTAACGTTCTTCAAGAAGAAGCATCTCAAATTAACTTAAATTGTAGAAACTAGTTGCAAATCAGAATTTAGCTCTTAATGCTAACAGAATATAATCTCCCCCTTTTTACATTTTGTTTACACAACCTTTTCTGTGGTATTCAGTTTCTCTTAGGAATTCCTGATCATCTAAAACCTCCAGTTTCTCTCATATATATTTCCATGTCGAACACAGGAATAAGCGATTGATGAAAATCGGTACTCATGAATCCTTCCAAATATCATTATTTTGGCAATTATTAGTTTGAACTATAAAAAGTTGTGACTTTGTAGATCAAATGCAGTCTAATAATGACAATTTCTTATAGTTCAATAGTCCACGTTCACGTTAGCATAAGAATTAGGTTGTATAATTATTGAGAAGCAATTGCTTTTATACACATAAAATGCAGCAGTGAACTAAATTAATGCTCCCTATAATTTAAGTATCACACTAAGGTGAAAAGTGACAATGGGGAGGTTGTGGGCTTCGATTAGGTTCAAGAAACACATAAAGTTTATTATTATATACAGTGAGGTACAATCTCATTCCCATTAAACAAACTTGACTAGTTAAAAAAGAACGAACAAGTCACTAAGGATGGTGCAGCTTAGTACAAATTACTTGGGATATGTGCTGACATGTTGAAATGGTTCCTTTCTTCAAGAAAGAGAAATACATTATTGAATGCCTCTTAATTAGACACTGTGCTAGACACTTTGTACAAAGCTTTTCATCTAAATGTCAATAATCCCATGATATTTTGTTCTTATATTTCAGAAAAGAAAAATGAAGCAAAATAAATTGCCTAAAAAGACACCACCTTTTTTTTTTTTTTTTTTTTTTTTTTTGAGACGGAGTCTCGCTCTGTCGCCCAGGCTGGAGTGCAGTGGCCGGATCTCGGCTCACTGCAAGCTCTGCCTCCCAGGTTCACTCCATTCTCCTGCCTCAGCCTCCCGAGTAGCTGGGACTACAGGCGCCTGCCACCTCGCCCGGCTAGTTTTTTGTATTTTTTAGTAGAGACGGGGTTTCATCGTGTTAGCCAAGATGGTCTTGATCTCCTGACCTCGTGATCCGCCCGTCTTGGCCTCCCAAAGTGCTGGGATTACAGGCTTGAGCCACCGCCCCCGGCCAAAAGACACCACTTTTTAAATAGCAGACTTGAGATTGGAATCCACATCCCACTGAGTTCACAACCCCTGTTCCTTTTGTCATTTGCAGATTGAATTCAAATAAAATCAGTAAAAATAAAATATAATCACTTAGAGAAATCTAGCAAATAGTGATATAGAGAAACACACACACACACACAAACTTATTTAAAAGAATTATTAGCAAGGCAGAGAAAATGGATTGTATCACTGAAAGTTTGTCAGAACAGAGAAAATATATGCCTGGATACCGTAAGCACATTTTCCCCAATAGTCAGAAGCTTACAATTTCCCCAACTGTAAGATTACTATAAATGAGAGCTTAATGACCTGCAAAATATCATTTGAAAATGAAAGTTAGGTGTAAGTTGAAAAGCAAAAGCAGGACGTACCTTTATAATCCTCCTCCTGTATTCATTTGGAATGCAATCAGCTCAAATACTCAAGTGGCATCTTCACAAATTTCTCACACACAGGAATGGTCTTTGAAAGGCAAGCTTCATCTTGAGAATCACTGTTGCAGCTTGACTTACAATCTTAAGAGGATACAAAATAAAATCAAAAGACTGTAGAGAATAACACATTTCCAACTTTATGAAATAATTCCAAAATCTCCAATTGCTTAGTAACATAATTATTTGCACAGTGGTATTAAACAAAATTGATTTAATAAAAATAAAACACTAATAGAAATTAAAATACCTTCTGCAATATGCACTGTCAAATATATTTACATGTAATATTTACATTTTCTGATAAAATAAGTTTAAGAAAATAATTTCATCTTCTAAATAAATTACAACTGTATGACTAACGTTATAATTTGCAGCTTTTTAATTGCAGAATCCTATATAAGTACAATCAATATAAAAATGTACTTATGATTATACTGATTATGTCAGTTCAGCTACTATTAACATGACAAATATACGAAGAGGTAAGTCTTATAAATTTTATTCAGAAGATAAAAAAGTAAGTAAATATCAGAAGCCATAAAAATAAACAAGAGTTACATGTTTGACCCTGCCTCTTTCAGCTATTTCAAGCTGTCAAAATATTCTCCACAATTTGGAAACACTGTAAATCTTTGCAAACTCTTTGTATTCTGAAGTGAATGTCTGTACTTCATATATACAAACCTCAAATATACAAATCTTAATCTGGAGTTCTCAATATCTTACCATTCACTAAGGTTCAGATCATGAAAACTTTCAGCCAGAAGTAATAAACCAATTATCAAATACCAATATGCCTCTTTATTACGGTACTTATCAACTTTTTCCTTCTATAACTATTTGTGAAAAAGTCTTTTATTATTTCACATTTGTTAAATTTTTGAATCTAGGAATATTTCCTGTTGTATATTTATGCATACACATAGAAAATATATGTCTTCTATAGATGAATGTTTTAATACATTACTTAAAATATGTTGTTTTAATTGGCATACAACCCTGAACCTTATTTGCAATAATGAGTTCAAGTTGAGTTATTTATTTGTATTTTTTACTAAAATTATTCTTTACAAAAACAGTTACATGGCTTTTTATTAATATGAAGAGCCCAGCTTCCCTCACCCTAGGAGTGATGGTAAAATGAAAGTGAGTGTCAGTATTTACTTAATACATAGGAAATTACTCCTCAATAGGCAGCATAGCACTCTGTACTTGACAATACTCAAATAAAAGTATGTAAAAAGTATAATCAGTAATAAATAGTATCAACACACATTAGGTCTGCAGTAGCAATGGATTCAGATAGATTGATGATACACATGACCTGAGCATTCCCCAAACCATCCATTATCATAAGATACCCCTGTTCCTAGGCAACAACATTTTTCTTTCTTTCTTTTTTTTTTTTTTTTTTGAGACGGAGTCTTGCTCTGTCGCCCAGGCTGGAGTGCAGTGGCCGGATCTCAGCTCACTGCAAGCTCCGCCTCCTGGGTTTACGTCATTCTCCTGCCTCAGCCTCCCGAGTAGCTGGGACTACAGGCGCCCGCCACCTCGTCTGGCTAGTTTTTTTTGTATTTTTAGTAGAGACGGGGTTTCACCGTATTAGCCAGGATGGTCTCGATCTCCTGACCTCATGATCCGCCCATCTCGGCCTCCCAAAGCACTGGGATTATAGGCGTGAGCCACCGCTCCCGGCAACATTTTTCATATTTGTCCCTGACATGTGGTTCTGTGCATTACTGATGAAACTGAAATGTTTTTATATGCATATTAGTCATTTCAGTTTCCCCTTTGATTAATTGACTAGAATAAAGACATTCTCAGATATGCCAGCATTACTAAAAACTGAACGTAATGCATACTTTCTTAGTATGATATTGGGGGACTCATTAACCAAAAACTGAATGAATGAATGAATGAATGAATGAATGAATGAATGAATGAATGAATACAGGAATACAGGGGACCCAAGGATCATGGGATCTTACTCAGGTGAATGGCAAAGAAGGTGCTCAGCATGTTGCTAAAGGTAAGGACCAGGCATCTAAATGGGCAGAAGAGTTAGCAATCAATCCAGACAAGGAGACCAAGGGTACAGGGTGGGTCTCTGACTCGAAGTACTTTAGCATTAAAGGAAATTTTTCATACTCCTGGGGGTAAATTAATAATAGCTTCATAGAAAAAAAGCTAATGAATAAATGAGGTAAACATTTATTTCAATTGGTTAAAAATAAAAAAAAAACCTATGCTCTGATTACAAATATAATCCATGCAGCTCAAAGGTAGATAGCCTATAGCCTACACAGTCACAATAATCAATCAAGAACTCTAAAGTTGAATTAATAAGCCACCATAGGGTCTGATGAAAAACAAAGAATAAAAAAATCAATTAAAAGTTTTATTTGTACCATAGTATGAAATTGGGGCTAGATAATGTATACGTGTTTATTTTTGTTTGCATTTAGTATTTGTTACTTTTTGTTTATTTTGTTTTTACTTTATTTATATCTTAAATTTTAAGTGTATGATACAGTATTGTTAACTATGATCAAGAATGTGGTGTGCTTGTTTTTAATGTGTGTGAACAAATGCTTAGGGATATGGAGAAGACAAGAAAACCAAAACACCCCTCTTGCATTGTAAAAAGACAGTAAAATCTAATCTACAAAAAAGCTATGGAATAAATACATTATTTATTTATGTTTTCATAAATTTGGTAGTAAATATCAGAAGAAACAACTAAAGATTTGAAGGTGACTACCTTTGAGCATAAAGAAGGTAGACTGCTATTTTAGTCTAGTATTTTGGGATTGCTTCTAAAATGTTGTAAGCACATATGCAGTGGTTCATCTGAGATAATTTTATGAGCCTTGGTGTAAAGGTCCAGTTCTCCAGAGGAGATGCGTGTTTGTTCAAAGTGTTTGAAACCTAAGACCTCATTAAGTTACTTTCCTAGGTTGGATGTTTTCTGATGCCACCTATGTAGAGGGAATTTAAACTCCAGTTTCACACGAGGGCAGCTTATACTCATGAATTCTCAGGGTGACTCTCATTCTACAAACAAGTGCCAAAGCTGTGGTAAATTTGCTAAACATCTCTCTTTACAGAATAGATATCTTTAGTTTCTTTGACACTGAGATTGCAGACCTTCAGAGGTCTTTCTGTGGGGTTATTATTCTGTTTTTCTGTCTTACACAGACACTAGATTTTAGTTGTTTTCATTGTTGCGACCATTAAAACTCAAGTTTTTTTTTAAGGCAGATGCCCTTAGGGCAGCCACAGATTCAACAAACCCTTACTAAACTGAACTGATGCTCCTAGCTTATTCTTCTCCTCTGAGGAGTGTGCTTACTTTCTCCACTTAGCTATGTATTTTAAAAAGATATTTTTAAACATCTTATCTAGCATTTAAAATATTTTATGACAAATATATTCAGATATGATGCACATATTATCTAATATTTTAATTGGTTTATTACAGGAATATTTGTAGAATGTTTAATTTCATTAATTGTTGGAAATGGGAGACTTTAGTATGTTTGATTATTTTCTTCTATGCATTTTCTCTCCTCTTCATTTTTTCTAGATGATTTGTCTGAAATATAACTGCCAACATTGATCCTCTAAATTCCTATCTCTTCCTTATTTTTTTTTCTTCTCCTTTTCTTTTTAAACCTATCTCTTGGATTTCTTCAGCTTTTTTCTCCACTCTCTAGTCTTTTTTCTTCTCCCATACTTTTGATTCCAAGAATGCTTTCTTCTTTCTGAATGTTCCTTTTTATATCATTATATTTTTACTTCATATATGCAATATCATCTCTCATATTTCTAAGAATGTTCTAACCTTTGGAAGTTTTAAACAAGTTTTAGCTTGCTTTTTTGCTATCTTCCTTTGATATAAGAAGCTGTTTGAAAGATCTGTGGGTCTATGGTTATTCATTCATGTTTAAGTGTGAAAACCTTGAGTGAAAGAACGTGTTTTTGCTAACTTGGAAGTGGTAGTGTTAGTGCTTTAGAAAAGTATGGCTAACCCATGTGTCTTGCCATTTTCTATTAAAAATAAGTAATTCCATTACCTGAATATTAGACTGTTTAGTTTCTCCATAGAGGAATCTTCCACTCTCTTGCCTAAATGCATATGTCTGGTTGACAGCTTCCAGATGATGAGTAGGAGACGTGATCCACAGTCTTGTTATATACTGTGAATATAGACATGTATTTAGCTTGTCTGCTTTCAATAAGGAGAACCAATCATTGCCCTTTATTGTGACTGACATTTTAAATGAAGAATCTTCTTTTCAATTTCTCCATAGTATAAACTCTCCTTGTGTTTTCAGGGTAGGATAACAGTAGTCATTTGGCTATTCAAGATGGAAAAAGAAATTTAAAATTGTCAACATATCATTCTATTTTTCAGTCCCATTTTTCCCAGTGCCCACTACACAGAAGTAACCAGGGCCTAGACTGTTGGATATTGTAGATAGGACAAGCAAATAATCTTTCTTCTTGTCAGTTTCCTCCTTTGCCACACATGCATTTTAGCATTCCTAGTTTGAAGTCAGTGACCACTTTCCCAATTACCGTCATCCTCCAAAATTATGTTAACATGGCTCATCTAGCAGTGTATTTTCTCCCATTCTCTTTGTTGCTGTGCATTTATAGCACTGCTATTCATTCAATATTATTTTAGTGTAATTTTGCAAGGGAATAGAAGGCAAGCATTTAATCAACCCACAATGTTTAACTGGGAGTATACAAACTAATTTTCATGTCTCTAGTGGTTACATATAGCTATTTAAGACCCATATTTGTGGTGTTTCGGTTTCTGGATTATTTCACTTATCATGTTCTCATTCACATGTGGAGGCTAAAAGAAGTTGATCTCATAGAAGTACAACAGAAAAAGAGTAACAGAAGATACTAGGGTTTGAGAACGGTAAGGGTGAGGGAGCTAGTAATAGGGTTAGATTTGTTAAAGGATACAAAGTTACAGCTAAATTGGAGGAATAACTTCCAGTGTTCTATAGCACCATAGGATGACTATAGTTAAAAATAACTTACTAAATAGTTTCAAATAGATAGGAGAAGGATATTGTGTTCCCAATACAAATAAATGATACATGTTCAAGTTGATGGATATGCTAATTACCCCAGTCTGAGCATCATAACATCACTACGTACTCCTAAATATGTAAAATTACTGTATGTCAGTTACAAAATACCCATATTTATAGTTATTTATCCTTGCCAAATTTTTAAGCTTATTGCTGTCCATATTGCCTACGAGACCACAAGAATCTCAACAAACTTCCACCTCCCTCTGGTCCTCTATTATCCTCTTCATCTCCTGCTGCCACCTCCCACACATGTATTGTTATCAGTCATGAGTTTTAATTCTGGATCAGTACCATTTATGTGGCTGGAGAGTGAATCAAAGTAAAGAGATGGCAAATCCTTAGCAGAAATTTGCTTTTGCTTAGTTATTAACTTACTCTTCCTTCAATTTACTAGTAATATCCTCCTGGATTTATGTCTCTTTTTGAGTATTTCTTTAATGAGTATTCCAAAGAAGAATTTTGTGCGGCAAAACATCTAATTTTGAAAAAAAAATAGACGAGTGTCTTTACTTCAGGCTTGCATTTATTTCAGCACACTAGGGCATTGCTGCAGAGAAGAAGCTGACTCTGGGTCACCAAAATCCTTGAGTCCTAAGTAGTAACAGCACAATGTCCCAGTGGTGGGACAAGAGCCCAGTCCCCACCATTCTGTGTCCTGTCCTGCAACCAGGGCTGAGACAGGAGCCATGGACAGCCATCCCACACACTAATACCCACTATTGCAGAAGGACAGCCATGCATTTTCATGCATGCTGAGGACAAATTCCACTCTACACAACCAGTGCAGACTGCTGTGGGCCAAGGCACAAGTGAGGCCCGTTTCCTTCACTCGCCCCTCCAGCTTCCTGCCTACAACTGATCCCAGGAAAATATATTCTAGAAATACATGTAACTTTCAAGTTTGAATTTTTTATCAAAATGCTTTCAAATCTTGCTTTATTTTCTTCTTTCATTCTTTTCTCACACTGTTCTTGTGACAGTGATGTTGTTGAAAAATCTAAGTCAATGTAATGCTTGTTCCCTCATTTTTTTTTTTCCTTTCATGAGATCCTCATGATAATTTTTGGCTTTGAAGTTTATAAGGCATTGAATTTCGAGATGAATATTTTGATGTATTCAGACTAAAATTTTTTTAAAATTCTCTTATAGTTTATATATTTCATGCGCTTGGGAAAGTTTAAAATGATGACTTCATCTAATATTTCTTCTCCTTTTTGTGTTTTTCTTTTTTCTGCTAGTTTGGTTTGTTGACACTTATATTTCAAATCTCCATTTTTTTTTTAACTTTTATTTTGCATTTTTTACTTGGTGACCTCCTCCTAATGCCCTCTTTCAAGAGTTCCTCAATCTGATCTTTTAACTCCTGAATTCACTTTTTTGTTGAACTATACTGTTAACTTATTTAAAACTTTTGTATGCAATAACTCAAGTTGACTATTTTAATGACTTCCTGTTCTTGCTTTGTTTTTCTCTTATCGTTTTTAGTGTTGAGGGCATTTTTTATGCGTATTTAAAAATCTTATTCTCTGAGATCCATTAATTTTGAATAATGTCATATAATTTTAAGGAGAGAAAGGTAAGCCTCAGGGCAGTTTCTGGTGTTAACTATAGGCAAACCTCACCCCGTTTCTACCCTCTTCTACTAGGTAATATTCTTTCAGGTAACTGCCCTTGATCTCCAATCCTTTGTTGTCTTCCAATAGTTGCTCTTCTGGATTTTAAAAATGTAATCTTTATAATGAGTAGAGAGAAGGAGGGAACACTTCCTCTTGGCCCCTCTGACAGGTGCTAAGTTGCCAAGGTTTACCTACAAAACTGGGAACTGTCACAAGGCTTGCAATGTGGACACAAGCGAAAGAACAAAAGCAAAGTCTTCCCCACTAGCCTTTTGCTTTTCCTAGAGAATCCAGCTGTCTCCATTCCGTCTTCACACTCTTATCAGCTACCTTTGGCTTCTACAAATTTATCTCCATTCAATTCTCATGTTAGCTTCCAGGATATGTCAAATTCACCAACATTTCCTTAATATCCTCAGTATTATATTCAGAAATGTGACTCAGCAAAAGCCTGTGCTATTTGGTCATTTGTCTATGATAAAAATGTAAATTTACATCACAGTCACTCTATATGCCAAATGATTATTTCAGATAAAGAGTGCTATAGAATTAAAAACCTGAAAGAAGTAGGATTAGCATACAATCTACACAACGCCCAATATGTCAAAGTCATAACCAAAAGACCTACAAAATAAATACTTAAACAAATAAATAGACAAACAATTGCAGGGTAGCAGACTCCCTAATGCTTAAAAATAACTAAAAGGTCCCCAGCATTCCACATTCCTACCATGGACTCATAATTCTAGCCACGGGGTAGCCTCTCAACCTCATGGGCCCTGAGACTAACAGAGAGAGCTCCCTTGAAAGCACACTAAGGCATTGCTGCAGAGAAGAAGCTGATGCTGGGTCACCAAAATCCTTGAGTCCTAAGTAGTAACAGCACAATGTCCCAGTGGTGGGACAAGAGCCCAGTCCCCACCATTCTGTGTCCTGTCCTGCAACCAGGGCTGAGACAGGAGCCATGGACAGCCATCCCACACACTAATACCCACTATTGCAGAAGGACAGCCATGCATTTTCATGCATGCTGAGGACAAATTCCACTCTACACAACCAGTGCAGACTGCTGTGGGCCAAGGCACAAGTGAGGCCCATTTCCTTCACTTGCCCCTCCAGCTTCCTGCCTACAGCTGATCCCAGGAAAACAACACTGCCTTTCATAGGAGCAGGGCCACAGCACAGCCACTGCCATCTCCACCTGAGCATTCCACCAGGGACCTAGGGCTCACCCTGCTTCTGCATACCAAAGCCAGCCTCTATATACACCACCCGGGGACCTGAGGGCATAGTCTGGCCTGGTTCTACACTTCCAGTAGTACCCAAGCACACTGTCCACAGGCCTAGGGATCTTCACCTGTGACACCTGAGCATTCCCCCTGGGGTCTGAGATCAGACCCACTAAACCTGTCACTACTATTGCAGCTGGTATTTACCCATGTGCAGCTTGTGTGCTCTTGGGGTTAAGCCTGCCCAAGCCACTGTAGTCATCACCAACACCAGCATGGACCACTTGAGTTTCAAGAGGCTTTCTCACCACTGCTACTGCCATCACTCACACGATGCCCACTGTCCAGGGGTTCAAGCCCAGTCCACTAATGTCATTCCCAGCACCTGAGCAAGCTGGTTGGAAGCTCAAAAATTGAATGACATGGACCTACTAACACCAGGGCCAGCATATACTTCCATGTGATCCAAGAACAGGTACACTGAGCTCAATGCTGCCACCACTGAGGCCTAAAGACTGGCCAATCTGGTGACTTGTTCCAAGAAAAACCTCACCACTGCCTCCTCTAACAACTGCACCCTAAGCCACCAATTAAGTCACAGACACCACTGATGTTGTTTATAGCCAAAAAGATAATACAGAGACTACACTACTGCACCCAGTATCAAAGCCATAGTGTCCTATCTAACCAGCACAATAGATTCATCTTCAGGAAAAACTCTTCCAGTACGACCACAAATTCAGAAAACTGCATGAAGTGACTGTTATGCCAAATGTGCAGATTTGAAAGCAAGAGCACAGGAAACATGAAAAAGCAAGAAAATATGACATCTCCGAAGGAACACAGTGATCCTCCAGCAACAGATCCCAATCAAAAAGAAACCCTGGAAAAGGAATTTGAAACTTTGATTCTAAGGATGCTCAGTGAAATAAAAAGCATTTGGGAAAACAATACAAAAATTCAGAAAAACAATTTGGAATATTAATGAATTTACTAAAGAAATAAGCATAAAAAAGAACCACAAGAAGTGAGAACCACAAAAAGTTCCACCAAAAAGTGAGAACATGCAATGATTGACGTTTTGTGCCTGGCCTATTTTACTTACCATAATGACCTCTAGTTTGATCCATGTTGTTGCAAAAGAATTTTCTTCTTCTTTTATGGCTGAGTAGTATTCCATGGTGTATATATACACCACAATGTATTTATCCACTCATTGGTCAATAGGCATTTAGGCTGTTTCCATACCTTTGGAATTGTGAATTGTATTGCAAAAACATACCATGCGCAGGTGTCTTCTTGATGCAATAACTTCTTTTCCTTTGGGTGTATCTCAGTATTGAAACTGCCAGATCAAATGATAGATCTACTTTTAATTCTTTAAGAAATCTCCCTACTGCTTTCCATAGTGGTTGTACTAATTTACACTCCCATCAGCAATGTATAAACATTCCCTTTTCACCACAACCTTGCCAACATCTATTGCTTCTTGACTTTTTAATAATGGCCATTCTGGTTGGGGAAAGGTGGTATCTCATTGTGGTTTTAAATCGCATTTCCCTGGTGATTAGTGATGTTGAGCATTTTTATATGTTTTTTGGCCATTTCTACATCTTCTTTTGAGAAATGTCTATTCATGTCATTTTTCCCACATTATGATGGAATTATTTCTTGTTTTTTTTTTTTTTTTTTTGCTGGCTTAAGTTTCTTATAGATTGTGGATATTAGTCTTTTGTTGGATGCATAGTTTACAAATATATTCTCCCATTTTATGGGTTGTTTACTGTAATAATTATTACTCTTGCTGTACAGAAGCTATTTAGTTTATTTAGGCACGATTTATTTATTTTTGGTTTTGTTGCATTTGCTTTTGGGATCTTGGTTATAAACTCTTTGCTTAGGCCAACTTCCAGAAGAGTTTTTCCTAGGTGTTCTTCTAGAATTTTTATGGTTTCAGAACTAAGATTTACGTTTTTGATCCATCTTGAGTTGATTTTTATATAAGGTGAGAGACAGTAATTCAGTTTCATTCTTCCACAAGTGGCTATCCAGTTTTCCCAGTGCCATTTATTAAACAGGGTGTTCTTTTTCCAATTTATATTTCCATATGCTTTGTCAAAGATCAGTTAGTTGTTAGTGTTTGACTTTATTTCTGGATTTTCTATTCTGTTCCATTGGTCTGTCTACATTTATACCAGTACCATGCTGTTTTGGTAACTACAGCCTTGTAATTTAAAGTCAGGTAATGTGGCTAGGCATGGTGGTTCATGCCTGTAATCCTAGCACTCTGGGAGGCCAAGGTAGGTGGACTGAGATCAGAAGTTTGAGACCAGCCTGACCAACATGGTGAAACCCTGTCTCTACTAAAAATACAAAAATTAGCCAGGCATGTTGGCAAGCACTTGTAGTCCCAGCTACTGGGGAGGCAGAGGCAGGAGAATAGTTCAAACTTGGGAGGCAGAAGTTGCAGTGAGTCAAAAATCGCACCATTGCACTCCAGCCTGGGCGACAGAGAGAGTCCATCTCAAAGAAAAAATAATAAATTAATTAAATTTAAAAAGTCAGGTAATGTGATGCCTCTAGATTTGTTCTTTTTGCTTACAATTTCTTTGGCTATTTGGGCTCCTTTTTGCTTCTATGTGAATTTTAGGATTATTTTTTCTAATTATGTAAAAATTATGTTGGTATTTTGATAGGAATTACATTGAATCTGTATATTACTTTGAGCAATATGGTCATTTTCATGCTATTGATTCTTCCACTCCATGAACATGGAATGTGTTTCTATTTGTTTTTCATCATCTATGATTTCTTTCAGTAGCGTTTCATAGTTCTCCTTATAGAGATCTTTCACCTCCTTAGCTAAGAATATTCTTAGATATTTTAATTTTTTGCAGGTATTGTAAAAGGATTTGAGTTATTGATTTGATTTTCAGGTTGGTTGTTAGTGTATAACAATGCTACTTATTTGTGTACATTGATTTTGTAACCTGAGATTTACTGAATTTGTTCATCAAATCTAGGAGTCTTTTGGGGGGGTCTTTTGGGTTTTCCAGATATATGATCATATTATTGGCAAACAGTGATAGTTTGACTTCCTGTTTTCCAGTTTGAATGCTCTTTATGTCTTTCCCTTGCTTGACTGCTCTAGCTAGGTCTTTCGGGACTATGTTGAATAAAAGTGGTGAAAGTGGGCACCCTTGTCTTTTGTCAGCTCTCAGGGGGAATGTTTTCAACTTTTTCCCACTGGGTATGATGCCAGCTGTGGGTTTGTCATGGATGGATTTTATTACCTTGAGGTTTGTCCTTTCTATGCGTAGTTTGTTGAGGGTTTTTATCATAAAGATAGTCTAGATTTTATCAAATACCTTTTCTGTATCTATTGAGAAGATCATATGATTTTTTACATTTTGTTTATGTGATGTATAACATTTATTGACTTGCATTTGTTAAATTAACCTTGGATCACTGGGATAAAACCCACTTGATCATTGTGTCTTGTTTTTTTGATGTACTCTTGGATTTCTTCAGCTAGTATTTTGTTTAGGAATTTTGCATTTATGTTCATTAGGGATATTGGTCTGTAGGTTTCTTATTATGTCCTTTCCTCCCTTTGTTATGCCCTTTCTTGGCTTTGTATGTCCTTTCAGGGTAATCTGGCTTGATAGAGTTAGCTATGGATGACTTCCTCTTTCTCAATTTCTTGGAATAGTTTCAGTAGAATTGGTACAAATTCTTCTTTGAATGTCTGGTAGAATTCAGCTGTGACTCCATCTGGCCCTGAGCTTTTTTGTTGTTGGCATTTTAAAAAATTACTCATATGGTCTCACTGCTTTGGTCTGTTCAGGATTTCTAATTTTTTCCTGATTTAATCCAGGAGGGTTGTATGTTTCCAGGAATCCATTTCCTTCAGATTTTCTAGTTTGTGTACATAGAGGTTTTCATAGTAGTCTTTAATGATCTTTTGTATTTTTGTGGTGTGTTTGTAATGTCTTCATTTTTATTTCTAATTGAGCTTCTTTGAATCTTCCCTCTTCTTTCTTTGGTTAATCTAACTAATGGTCTATTAATTTACCTTTTCAAAGAACCAACTCATTGTTTCATTTATCTTTTGTATTTTTGTTGTTTTTTCAATTTTATTTAGTTCTGCTGATATTTGTTATTTCTCCTCTTCCACTAGTTTTGGGTTTGATTCGTTCTTCTTTAGTTCCTGAGGTGTGATGTTAGGTTGTCAATTTGTGATCTTTCAGACTTTTTGATGTAGACATTTAGAACTACTAACTTTCCTCTTAGCACCACTTTTGCTGTATCTGAGGTTTTGATAACTTATGTCACCATTATCATTCATTTCAAATACTTTTTACATTTCCATGTCGATTTTATTAACTCAAAAATCATTCAGAAGCAGATTATTTTTTCCCATGTATTTGTATAGTTTTGAGGTTTCCTTTTGGAGCTGATTTTTAGTTTCATTCCACTGTAGTCTGAAACGATGCTTGATATGATTTTTATTTTAAAAATGTATTGAGACTTGTTTCGTGGCCTATCATATGGTCTATCTTGGAGAATGTTCTATATGCTGATGAAAGTAATGTATATTCTGCAGCTCTTAGGTAGAATGTTCTGTAAATATCTGTTAGGTTCATTTGTTCTACAGTGTAGTTTAAGTCCATTGTTTCTTGGTTGATTATATCGATTATCTGTCTAGTGCTGTCAGTGGAGTGTTGAAGTCCTCTGCTATTATAATGTGGCTATCTCATTTCTTAGGTCTCAAAGTAATTGTTTTATGAATCTAAGAGATCCAAAGTTAGGTGCATACAGATGTAGGATTGTAATATCTTCTTACTGTATGTATCCTTTTATCACTATATAATGACTTTCCTTGTCTTATTATTATTGCTTTAAAATCTGTTTTATCTGATATAAAATAGCGACTCCTGCTTGTTTTTGGTTTCCATTTGCATGGAATACCTTTTTCCACTCCTTTACCTTGAGTTTATATGAATCCTTACGTGTTAGGTGAATCTCTTGAAGACAGCAGATAATTGGTTTGTAATGTTTTAATTCATTCTGCTAATGTATATCTTTTAACCATTTAGGGTATTTACATTCAATGTTAATATTGAGAGATGAAGTACTGTTCCAGTTACCATGCTGATTGTTACCTATTTGTTTTCTTTATTGTGTTATTGTTTTATAGGCCCTGTGAGTTTTATGCTTTACAGAAGTTCTATTCTTGTTTATATCAACATTTTGTTTCAAGATTCAAAAGTCCTTTTAAGCATTTCTTGCAGGGCTGGTCTAGTAGTGACAAATTCCCTCAGCATTTGTTTGTCTGAAAATAACTTTATTTCTCTTTCCTTTATGAAACTTAGTTTTGCTAGGTATAAAATCTTTGACTGGCAATTACTCTGTTTAAATAGTCTAAAGATAGGATCCCAATCTCTTCTGGCCTGCAAGGTTTCTGCTGAGAAATCTGCTGTTAGTCTGATAGCTTTTCCTTTATTTCTTCCACAGGTTACCTGACACTTTTGTCTCACTGCTCTTGTAATTCTTTTCTTCATATTAACTTTAGATAGCCTGGTGACAACATACCTTGGTGATATCCTTTTTTTGTAATGAATCTCCAAAGAGTTTGTGAGCTTCTTGTATTTGTATATCAAAATCTCTAGCAAGGCCAGGAAAATTGTCCTCAATTATTCTCTCAAATAAGTTTTTCAATTTTTTTGCTGCTTCTTCTCTCTCAGGAAACCAATTATTTTTAGGTTTGGTCATTTCACATAATGTTATATCTCTCAGAGACTTTGTTCATTTCTTTTGATTCCTTTTTCTTTATTTTTGTCTCATTGTGTTAATTCAAAACGCTTGTCTTTGTGAAATTCTTTCTTCTACGTGGTCTAGTCTATTATTAAAACTTCTCATTGCATTCTGTGATTGCCTAAATGTGTCCTTTATTTCCAGAGGTTCTGATAGGTTTTTCTTTAAAATACCTATCTTTTAAGAAAAGTTTTCATTCATATCCTGAATTTTTCTTAAATTTCTTTATGTTGTTTTTCACCTTTCTCTTGTATCTCCTTGAGTAGCTAAATAATCAACCTTTTGAATTTTTTATTTGCTATTTCAATGATTTCATCTTGGTTTGGATTCATTGCTGGAGAGATAGCATGATATTTTGAGTGTATTATAGAACCTTGTTTTATTATTTTGCCAGAATTATTTTTCTGGTTTCTTCTCACTTGGGTAGAGTATTTATTCCAATTAATCTTGAATTTATTTTTTATTTGACTGTGTTATTTTAATTTCAATTTTTAACCCCTTAATAATGTGATTTTAGTTTTTATAGTTTATTGTAGCCTAATTTGGTGCTTGGTGCTTTCTGAGGTGAAGACTCTGCATGAGTTCTTTGGTTACAGAGAATACTTTTATGATGGCTTTCTCAGATGCTTGCTGTAATAGCAATGTACTTAGTGTATGAGCAGGTTCACTGTCTTCTATGAAGTTGGAGTGACAGAACTCTTTTAAAGTTTATCTAATTTCTCTGTGTTGTGTACTTTTTCTATTTATTTTTCCCTGGCATTTTATTTACTGAGTTGAATAGTTCAAGCTTTAGGCCATTAGGCGAGGTGTCTCTGGGTAGAAACAAGCTGTGGCTAAAGCAGGAGGGAAAACACAATACCAATCGGGCGCAGAGGTCCCAACCTTGACAGAAGTGACTTGGGGAATTCTCAGTGAATACACTAAGGTATTATCATGGTAAAGTGTGGGAGCCACCTCAGCTCCCCTGCCAGGCCAGCAGGAAAGTGATCCACTTCTTAGTCATACTCCTGAATCAATATTCCAGCTATTCAAAGCAGATAGCCACCTCTTTTATCTGCAAGAATGTTGATGTTTCAAATTGAAGGGAATCAGGGCTCTACCCCTCATGCAAACCTGAACCTGAAGGGCCCTCCAGTGGGAATGCAGTCACCCTTAAATGTTTCAGAAAGGCTCTCTATAGGTGCATTCATTCCAAACTCCCATGAAAAAAGCCCCAGCTGTGTCTGCAGTGGTGGATAAGAGGGAAAAGAACTCTCCTTCTCCAGGATCCTTCAGGACTGCCTGACTGTTGAGGAAGAGCTGCAGGTTTTCCCACTGAACCCAACACTGCACTTAGGCCTCTGCTAAAAGCAACTTCCCACCAGCAGAAAGATCTGGGACTCAAGGCCTCCCATCCAAACTCTTTTGTCCCACAGGGTGTTCCCTTGATGTTGTACATTCATCCTTACCATAGGAATAGGAGTCCCTGAGAGCTAGACTATTGACTACTATGAATGCTGCTGCTCATCTGGCTCTTGCTGCCCAGTGGGGCTGCCACTGGGGAATGTCTCAGTTAGGCAGATTATTTTCCTCCAAAATAATTATATTAAAATATTTTGCATACTCTCACAATGCAAAATCCAGACAGATTGGTATCTGCTACCAATTTAAACCAGTGTAGTCTAAAAGGCATCTGAAGAGGAAGTTACCACTTTTACAGTTTCCCCCATAACAGATAAAGTACATTCAGATTAGTAGATGTTTATTTAGCATGGCCAGAAAATGTTCCTCATTTTGAGCAGAGTCTAAAAATGTATACTGCTTAATAAGAAAAAAAAAAAGTGGGATGAGACGCAGTCTGCAAACAGGCATCTATATGGGTTGAAAGTTTATGCAAATATTCACAGATATCAGTGCCAATGTCAAGGTTTGGGATTTTATACATTGACAGACAACCTGAATTATAGATTACAATGACAAAAAATTCATCCTAAATTTTGTAATAAATTGTGTCATATCTGTAGGTGATTAGAAATCAGTTGAAGTAAAACCAAAGTTTTTCTTCCTTTATTCAATTTACAATGAAAAAATATTGTATACACACATACTTTAACTGTTGTGGCATTGTCACAACAAAAATATTTTGAGTTTTAATCTGCACAAGTGAATAAGAACATTTTGTATTTGGGAAAAAAGAAAAAGAAAATTGTTTTTAAAAAAGTAAAATTGCTTTTGCTGTCATTGAAAGGCTATTGATAGTTTCATTAATGGCATTTAGAAATATCTGTTGTTAAACTCTTTGTAAATCCTGGTATCAAAAGAAGTGTTATCTTTTCTCCTTATCTCTGAGTTCCCTGTATAAAATAATATTCCCATCACTCTTTATCCTCTTTTGTCCTTTATTTTCTTTATTGCATTCATCACTAGCTCCCATACTGTCTGCTGTCTTCTTTCCCACCCCTACCACTCCTCTGCCAAGAGTGCAATCTTCCAGATGATGGAGAGGTGGTCTGCTTTGCTCAGTGCCAAATCTCAGCACTTTAGAACAGTGTGTGTTCCAGTAGGTGCTTAATAAATATTGACATATCAGTAAAAAAAATAGAACTAGAAAATTCAAAGGGTCTTTTTTTAAAAAAAATTAAAGGTGTAGAGACTTGCAATTGAGTAATCCAAGATATAATAATAATGGAATTGAAATCTGCAATTTTCCACTATGACTTTGCACAAACTATTGGGCATCAGTACCACAATTAACTTCCTGTTCATTTATGGTCATACTGCGCTATTTACATGGCTGAAATATTTGATACAAAGCAATATATTTAGGTAACTATTAAGATAATTTTTGTTCCAGAAGGATAGACTGACAGAAATAGTAATATAAACCAAGCTATGATCTGTATAGTATGAGCACAAATCCAGTAACTGGATTAGTTTACTAAGGTAGAAATGGCTCAGATCAAGGTAAAAAATGATTACATTCTCACCAACCTTACACTTTAAGCAGTGTTAAGAAAAACATGTAAGCTCCTAAAGGCTCTCTGATTTACTTTGAATTATGTGTTTAACTTTGTTTTCCCCATTATTTTTCTTCTGGAGGATCATTGTAGATTTAAATCCAACAAGTTCAAGTGATAAGTAATTTTCCCAAAAAGAGAGTAGCCTCATAACTGCTTGTTTTATTAAAGACTTATCTTGACAGTTGTGGAGAATTCTCTTAAATGGGAAATCATAAAGTACAATACAATTTTTAAAAAACAGTGAATAAAAAAGTGCTCCAGACAGTATCAGTTCTGTAAAGGTGATGAATATCATACTTATTCTGAACAACAGGCATCTGCACAAGAGCTATCTAGAAACTAAGGCTCCCTTCAATTAGGACTATATCCCTTATCTGAGGTCTCAGAGGGAGTTTTAAGGGCAGATGGAATGAATCAATCAGGGAACCAAAAACTATTAAGCTAGTAAAAGATAAATATAATGATGGTAATTAAAGTGTCAAAAATAAGATTTCTTCAACTCTCTTTCATTCTATTCCACATAGTAGATATCTGGACTGTATAATGGCACAGTTTTTCAGGCTTTCATGATCAATTCCTTACTCAACTGGAAGTATAAACCTCAAGAACTACTTTTGTCTCAAAACATACTTATTGACTACCAGGAGCACAAGTTACAGAGTAATTTTCAAATACTTGCTTCTCCAAGACAGATGAGATCCACATCTTTACAAGGTAACTTTTATGATGAAGTCTTGAGTGCCAGTGTTCAAGGTAGAGTAGGAAGGCTATCTGTGCAGTATGTTTTAGTGATGATGCTATTATATGTATTTGATAATAAATAAGAAATGAATTCCACTGAGTAAGGAACTTCTGTACAGTGGGACAGAGGTGTCTATGTTCCTCGTTACTGGCACATGATGCCTTGTGAACTGTTGCTACCATCTGATATTGTTTAGTCCCACAGGGCTTCCATACAAATTTTCAGGGCCAGAATTTAATTAGAAGATAGAAAAATAAGAAGATCAAAGAAGTTGGACCTGACCTTCGGAAACAATTTAGAAGATCCTAATACTATGATGCTATTTATTCACTGGTTATCTACAAGTTCCATAAGATCATGTACCCATCCATAGAAGCTTTGCTGAAATAATCAGGGCCACTTCTAGTTCTCTGTTTGGTGTAGACTTCACAGCCATAAAAGTTTATGGTAAAGATTTTGACTTCTTTTGAGAATATGTCATAATGAATGTTAGCCAATTTGATCTCCAAAATCTGTTCACTATGCCTTAAAAGTAAATTAGGAATGTAAGACTTGCTGTCCTTTGAATTTTACTGATCAGTTTATGTATCTCACCTATGAAGTCAATCTGTCAGTCGCTGGCAGTTAAAACAGGCAATCCACATTGAGGAATAAAATCATTTCAAGTCTTCATATTGATGTAATTGAATCTGCTTTTCTGATAGACTTGGTTAGTATAAAAATAAGCATATAATTGGTAGACAACATTGATATGAATTATCTTTACCCCAGTACAAAAGAAATTGAAATTCTCATAAGACATAGTCTCTTTTCCCATGGGACATAAGATAGGTCATGTGAGCATAACAGGGAAGATAATCTGAGAGACCCCACTAGGTGACCTCCTAGAGCTTGTTACAGATAGTTACATGTAAAATTGACCACATGATCAGAAGTAAAACATTCCTCAGCAAATGCAAAAGAACGGAAATCATAACAAAAGTCTCTCAGACCACAGTGCAATCAAATCAGAACTCAGGATTAAGAAACTCACTCAAAAACTACACAACTACATGGAAACTGAACAGTCTGATCCTGAATGACTACTGGGTAAATGACAAAATGAAGGCAGAAATAAAGATGTTCTTTGAAGCCAGTGAGAACAAAGACACAGTGTACCAGAATCCCTGGGACACATTTAAAGCAGTGTGTAGAGGGAAATTTACAGCACTAAATGCCCACAAGAGGAAGCAGGAGAGATCTAAGCTAGTCACCCTAACATCAAAATTAAAAGAACTAGAGAAGCAAGAGCAAACACATTCAAAAGCTAGCAGAAGGCAAGAAATAACTAAGATCAGAGCAGAACCAAAGGAGATAGAGACACAAAAATCCCTTCAAAAAATCAGTGAATCCAGAAGCTGGATTTTTGAAAAGATCAACAAAATAGGTAGACCACTAGTCAGACTAATAAAGAAGAAAAGAGAGAAGAATCAAACAGATGCAACAAAAAAGTGATAAAGGGGATATCACCATCGGTCCCACAGAAATACAAACGACCATCACAGAATACTATAAACACATCTATGCAAATGAACTAGGAAATCTAGAAGAAATAGACAAATTCCCCCACACATACACCGTTCCCAGACTAAATGAGGAAGAAATCCAATCTCTGAATAGACCAATAACAAGTTCTGAAATTGAGGCAGCAATTAATATCCTACCAATACAAAAAAAGTCCAGGACCAGGTGGATTCACAGCCAAATTCTACCAGAGGTACAAAGAGGATCTGGTACCATTCCTTCTGAAACTATTCCAATCAATAGAAAAAGAGGGCATACTCCCTAACTTATTTTATGAGGCCAGCATCATCCTGATACCAAAACCTGTCAGAGACACAACAAAAAAATAAATTTCTGGCCAATATCCCTGATGAACATCCATGCAAAAATCCTCAGTAAAATACCAGCAAACTGAATCCAGCAGCACATGAAAAAGCCACCATAATCAAGTTGGCTTCATTCCTAGGATGAAAGGCCGGTTCAACATATGCAAATCAATAAATGTAATCCATCACATAAACAGAACCAATGACAAAAACCACATGATTATCTCAATAGATGCAAAAAAGACCTTCGACAAAATTCAACAGCCCTTCATGCTAAAAACTCTCAAAAAACTAGGCATTGATGGAACCTATCTCAAAATAATAAGAGCTATTTATGACAAACCCACAGCCAATATCATACTGAATGGGCAAAAACTGGAAGCATTCCCTCTGAAAACTGGCACAAGACAAGGATGCCCTCTCTCAACATTCCTAAACAACATAGTGTTGAAAGTTCTGGCCAGGACAATCAGGCAAGAGAAAGAAATGAAGGGTATTCAAGTAGGAAAAGAGGAAGTAAAATTGTCCCTGTTTGCAGATGACATGATGGTATATTTAGAAAACCCCATTGTCTCAGCCCAAAATCTCCTTAGGCTGATAAGTAACTTCAGCAAAGTCTCCGGATACAAAATCAATGTGCAAAAATCACAAGCATTCCTATACACCAGTAACAGACAACCAGAGAGCCAAATCATGAGTGAACTCCCATTCACAATTGTTACAAAGAGGATAAAATACCTAGGAATCCAACTTACAAGGGATGTGAAGGACCTCTTCAAGGAGAATTACAAACCACTTCTCAAGGAAATAAGAGAGGATACAAACAAATGGAAAAACATTCATGCTCATACATAGGAAGAATCAATATCATCAAAACGGCCATACTGCCCAATGTAATTAATAGATTCAATGCTATCCCCATCATGCTACCATTGACTGCCTTCACAGAATTGGAAAAAAACTACTTTAAATTTTATATGGAACCAAAAAGGAGTCTACATAGCCAACACAATCCTAAGCAAAAAGAACAAAGCTGAAGGCATCATACTACCTAACTTCACGCTATACTCCAAGGCTACAGTAACCAAAACAGCATGGTATGGGTAACAAAACAGATAGATAGACCAATGAAACAGAACAAAGGCCTCAGAGATAATGCCACACATATACAACTATCTGATCTTTGACAAACCTGACAAAACAAAGCAAGGGGGAAAGGATTCCCTATTTAATAAATGGTGTTGGGAAAACTGGCTAGCCATAAGTAGAAAGCTGAAACTGGATCCCTTCCTTACACCTTATACAAAAATTAACTCAAGATGGATTAAAGACTTAAACATAAGACCTAAAACCATAAAAACTCTAGAAGAAAACCTAGGCAATACCATTCAGGGCATAGCCATGGGCAAAGACTTCATGACTAAAACACCAAAAGCAATGGCAACAAAGGCCAAAATAGACAAATGGGATGTGATTAAATTAAAGAGCTTCTGCAATGCAAAAGAAACTATCATCAGAGTGAAGAGGTAACCTACAGAATGGTAGAAAATTTTTGCAATCTATCTCACTGACAAAGTAATATCCAGAATCTACAAACAACTTAAACGGATTAACAAAAAAAAAAAACAATCCCATCAAAAAGTGGGCAAAGGATGTGAACATACACATCTCAAAAGAAGACACTTATGCAGCAAACAGACATATTTTGAAAAGTTAATCATCACTGGTCATTAGAGAAATGCAAATCAAAATCACAATGAGATACAATCTCATGCCAGTTAGAATGGCAATCATTAAAAAGTCAGGAAACAACAGATGCTGGAGAGGATGTGGAGAAATAGTAATGCTTTTACACTGTTGGTGGGAGTGTAAATTAGTTCAACCATTGTGGAAGACAGTGTGGCGATTCCTCAAGGATCTAGAACTAGAAATATCACTTGACTCAGCAATTCCATTACTGTGTATATACCCAAAGGATTATACATCATTCTACTATAAAGACACATGTACACGTATGTTTATTGCGGCACTATTCACAATAGCAAAGACTTGGAACCAACTCAAATACCCAGCAATGATAGACTGGATAAAGAAAATGTGGCACATATACACCATGGAATACTATGCAGTCATAAAAAAGGATGAGTTTATGTCCTTTGCAGGGACATGGATGATGCTGGAAAGCATCATTCTCAGCAAACTAATGCAAGAACAGAAAACCAAACACCGCATGTTCTCACTCATAAGCAGGAATTGAACAATGAGAACATATGGACACAGGGAGGGAAACATCACACATCAGGGCCTATTAGGGAATGGGGGGCTAGGTAGGGGAAGGATAGCTTTAGGAGAAATACCTAATGTAGATGACAGGTTGATGGATACAGCAAACCACCATTGCACATGTATACCTACGTAACAAAACTGCACATTCTGCACATGTATCCTGGAACTTAAAGTATAATAATAAAAAGTAAAATTAAATTTTACTTTTCATTATTATTTTTGTTTAAATTTTAGACATTTAAATATTAAAAAATGTTTTATATCTTGTGGGGAAGGTTTTGGAAAAACTCCATTTACTTCTAATAAAAATGTAAAGTCACCTACCAAGGAAGATAAAAAGTGAAGATCAATTCTTATATAAAGAATTTTAAAAAGCTTTCATTAGTAATTTTCCTTCTTCAAATTTTTTCTTTACTCTTTAATTTTGTTTTTTAATGTGTCAAATATTGAAAACTTTAAAAATATTTAAGCTAAAGCAGTTACTGTTTATTATTGGCTATCTAAACAAATAGTATGGTTTTTGTCACTTATCTGAGTGTGTCCAGTAATCTATTTTAAGCAGACTGAGTTTTGTAGGGGTGGTCTTTGTACGTGAAATTTTCAAGTATTAACTAGTTTAAGTTGTTGCTGATACAGATATTTTAATTGTTTATGTTGTATTAAATCAGAGAAAGGAGGCCTCTCCACTTGAATTTACCTTACAGTACCACCCTTGGACTTTCTACTTCCATATCCCAGAAAGGTCAGTGGTTTCCTCTGGGGAGGAGGTCAAGATGCTATGCCCTCACCTTCATGGTGCCTCTGGGAAGAGCTACCTGCTCTCAGTGAGTTCCACAGTAAATGTGAGAAAAAGGACTAACATGACCATTAAACTTCAATTTCTCTTTTAATTACCTTTCCTTTAGCATACGTGTATTAAAATTATCATGACTTCTTTAACATTTTAGTGTCAAGAGACTTTAACTTATTAATATTTCTTATCAACATTGTGGTGCATAAGACTAATTTAGTAGTATTTAAATACATTTTTAACTTAATAAGCTATATTTCCGAGGCCTTTTATCTCAACCTTTACTCTGACATTATTTGGTCTAATGAAATAGTTATATCATTTGAGTGTACCACCTAACCTTTCTGTACCTCAGCTTTACATATGCAATGATGGTCAGTCACAGGCCAGCCCCAAAGCCTGAAGAAGTTAATGTATGTAGATGACCTTGAACAGTTCCAGATACAATGGAAAAAAACAAAAATATTCTACTCTTATAATTATTTTATATATATATGTATATATCTGCTTTATTTTTATATTTTCCCCAAAAATATTTAGGTGCATGGAGCAATTATTAATAGTTCTTTCACGATCATTATTCTATCACTACTATTAGTTTTATATCTACTGAGTAAATTTATTAGCATGCTAAAAATACTTTTTCTAAATAGGTCCAAGAATAGAGCTAATAAATAATACACAGAATTTCCATAAATCAGACTTTTTCGAACATATAAAAATTTTTTACATAACGAATGTTTCAAACTTTTAAAACTTCTAATATATAAGATTGTTTTAAGTGCTTCAATCATTTTAAAATATAGGCAATAACCTAAACAATGAGTTATGACCATTTAAAAAGTGTTAATATCAACTTTCAAATTTCCTTTCCTTTACCATATTTTTCTTTATTATTATTATTATTGTACTTATTGATAAAGTTGTATTCATTAAATTCTAGAGCAATTGTCACTTTCTCTTTTACTATATTCCACAGATAAACCTCGGGATTTAATTTCTTCAATTCCTCTTGTCTTACTAGAATTTTCTCTTTTTTTTAGATAGAGTCTTGCTCTGTCTCCAGGCTGGAGTGCAGTGCCATAATCTCGGCTCACTGCAACCTTCGCCTGCCGGGTTCAAGCAATTCTGCCTCATCCCCCCCAGCAGCTCAGATTACAGGTGTGTGCCACCATACCTGGATAATTTTTGTATTTTTAGTAAAGACGGGGTTTCATCATGTTGGCCAGGATGGTCTTGATCTCTTGACCTCGTGATCTGCCCGCCTTGGCCTCCCAAAGAGCTGGGATTACAGGCATGAGGCACTGCACCCAACCCATCTTGGTAGGATTTTAAATAATTTTCTAAATTATTTTTAAAGCTAAAAGTTTCAGCTTTCCAATTTAAAGCCCTAATGAGAAAACTCTGTCCACTAAACTATACATTTTAAATTAATCTAGTTATGCAACAAACTGATGATTGTGTTTCCAATGCCTATTAAAAGACTAACGATTTATCTACATCAAATTATCCAGTCAAAATGGTTTTAAATAATAAATATCCTATCCTAAAGAAATGTCACTTATTCAAATATTTATTACTTTCCTGTTTATAATTACTCTGGACTCTCATTCTTGGTATTTTTAAATATAATTCTAGCTCCAGCATAAATATTATTCCAGATTCTGTCAGGGTTCTTAGAAGAATAATGGTGTAAATAGTGACATAAAATTATTTTCTTACTTCACAGTAAGAAACAAATTATGAACTCCACCCAATCACACCTATCTGAATGCCTTTCTCATTGCAGCATTTGTTATTGAGGTATAATTTACATTCAATAACATATTAGGTATTCAATTTGCTGAGTTTTGACTAATGTATACATATTTACTTGATTACCACAATCACAATATGAAATCTATCCATTAACCTAAAAATATCTCCTTCCCCAAAACTCCCTTGCATCAGCTTGTACATCTGAGTCACCATCTCATGAAATATACTTTCTCTAGAAACTCACCTTTTATTCTTCTAAAAATGGCTTTACTTGCCTACATTTTTGAAGGATATCAAATTCTCAGTTACGTGTTTTCATTCTTCCTTTATCCTTTTGAAAAAAAGTCATTCCAATGTTTTCTAGTTTTTATGGTTACTAATAAGTTATCTATTAATTTTACTGTTGTTCTGTTTGAACAATTTAATTTTTCTTTGTGTGGATTCAAGAATTTCTTTTTCTCTTTGTCTTTCAGCAATTTGACTGTGATGTTCCCCCATTGGATCCTTTGTGTTTATCCTGCTTGGGATTTGTTGAGCTTCTTGGATCTATAAATTAATGTGTTCCACAAAATAAGGAGGTTTTCAGCCATTATTACTTCAAGTACTTTTTCTTTCTTTTTCTTTCTCTTCTTGCTTTCTGAAAATCAATTTGAACAACTATTAGTCTGGTTTATATTGTCCCACAGGTCTCTGAGGTTCTGTTTATTTTCGGTCATTTTTAAATAATCTTTTCTCTCCTTCAAATTTGATTATGTTGTTATTCTACTGAGTTTCCTTATGTATTTTTCAAGAAAAGATTGTTTTTCTTCTGCCTGTTGTGATTTATGTTTTGTTTTTCTTGTGCCCCTAGCAGCCTCCCTCACACATGCAGAGTTTAGCTGTCAATACTGTTTGTGTGCAATTTATATTTGGTATTTAGAAGTCATTCCTGCTATAGCTTTCAGGATGCCAATTTTTTATTTTAAATTTGCAGTTGTTTTTCCAGCTCACTGTTATAATCTCTGAAAGTGCCAGAGATAATCTCTGATAATTATGACACTTTTAGGTGATAAGGCTTCAGTTTTTCTGATCTCTTATTTACTTGTACAGTAATCTCTTTTTATATGCAGGGGATACTTTTCAAGAGCCCCAGTGGATCCCTGAAACTGCAGATAATACAGATTCCTATATATGCTATGCATAGATTTTTTTCTTCACAAATTTTGTTCCTTCTTTATTAAGTTAAAAACTTTTGCCTTTTCACTTAAAGAAAACACTTGATGGCTTCTCTTTGACTTGTCTGAATTGCCAGCATCACTACTCTTGCCCTTTGGGGTCACTATTAAGCAAAATCAGGGTTACTTGAACACAAGCACTGCTCTACCCTGACAGTCAGTCTGATAACTTATAGCAGGGAGACCTATCAGGAGACAGCAGGATGACCCTCTCATCAGGTCTGCTACTGGGCCTTGGCAAGTAGCTCTGATCCCCGACACTACATCCACATTTCTTTCTTTAGGTGTTCTAGGCCATGGGGCTCCCTCAGGCAACAGTCGCAGCAAGGAGGTAGGCCCCGCTTTTTCCAGGCAGGTCCTGCAGAGAGGTAGGAATGCCTTGCTCCCAAGGCAGCCCTCATGACTCACCCTTCTCAGTGCTCTGAGAGTGTGGGCTCCAATTCTGCTCAAATTCCAGCCACAGATCTCAGCTCAGCACTCCCAAGCTGTGCACTGCAGCCCTGGAACAAGCTCCGGCTTTTTGTTCCCTCCCCATCTTGTGGGCAGCAGGGGTGGGGAATGCAGCAGTAGTAATATCAGGGGATCTGTCAGCTGATTCTGCGGTTCTACACCAGAGAATTGTAGAATCATGACTGATTGGGGTGATCAGCTGGGGGTGAGGCAGCTGTGCTGCAAGCCCAAGTCAGAGGGCCGTGACTGGTGTAGAGCAGCAGGGGCCACCAGGGATTGCAAGGAAGACAGTCTGGCATGTTCTTTGTAGGGTGGGTCCTCATGCTGTTTATGTGCAAAAGAATCAGTCATTGTTTCCTCCTTAGCCTGGGAAGAGTAAGAGCCTTACTGCAGCAGTCACAATGGCAGAGGGGTGGTCAGTTGTCCCTGAGAGCTGTATCCCAGAGAAATGCAGAGCCACTACCAACTGCAGTGATTAGGTAGGGGTGGTGGCCCCAGCTAGGAGACCCTGCCCAGTGAGGAGCAGCAGGGGCAGGGACCCACATGGAAAGCAGTCTGGCCATCTTTCTGTCTGGAAGCTGCTGTGTGCAGCTCTCATACAACCATTCATTCAGGCTCTTTGTTCCTTCCTTAGCCTTAGGGCAGCAGGGGCAGGGATTGTGGCAATGACAATTACAGTGGGCCTGTTGGTTACCTCTGGGAGCTCTGTCTCAGAGAAATGCAGGCCCACAACCAGCCAGAGTGCCCAAGTAAAGGCAAGGTGGCTATTCTGAGGACCAGACCAATGGGCCTTGCTTAGCAAGGTGCAGAGGAGACAGGGCCCAATTCTATCCACTCCCAGCACCGTGAATGTGACCCCTATCCTAGGGGCATGCAAAAAAAGCCTGGTCTACCTAGTTGGCGGGGCTATGGCAGCTAGCACCAGGGTGCTCAAAGATCCAAGGCTTGTTGTGCTCATTGTGGGCTTGAGTCGTGGCTCTGACCAATCCCTAAGCGGCCTTCCATGTTGGTCTGGAAGTCGAGAAGGGTCAGGGGGATCTCCCGTGCCCAGGATTGCAAAGGTCTATGGCAGAAGTGTGGATCTCCAAGGGCTGTCACTCCCTCACCTTTTCCCTGCAGTAGGGAGCCTCCCTGGCTCTGTGACAATCCCAGGTGAGTGGATGTCCTGCCTCACTCCTCCCTGCTCTTCATGGGTTTCCATGGCTTCCTTGATGAATCTCAACATGGCCACTTGGATGATCCACTTAAAGAGACAGTGATTAGTTGCCACTCTGTCTCCTCTCCATGAGAGCAGCATGCACTAGCTGCTTCTAGTCAGCCATCTTGGCACTTCTTCCTCGTGTTTTCTTTTCTCACTATAATATGTTAACATTTCAGCTGAAATATTTTTATAGGCACTATCATTTTACCTTCATTGAGGGTACTTTTCTTCAAAAAGTATATTTACAAGATAAAATAAGCCAAATAATTTTCTATCATTTTGATCATTTAAAGTTTTATCAGATTTAGATATTGCTTAACATAAGCCTTAATTTTATTACATTACATATATTTTTACATATAATTTATTTTCTACTGGAATTTTAAAGAAATACAGTCTAATATTTTCATTTTTTAAGTTTAATGTCAATAATTATAATAAAAATCCTCAAAAGATAAGTTTTTCTCAATTTTTGTGAATACTTAAAGATTTATAACATAGTTTGAACAAAATGCCTCCATATTTTTAGAGAAAATATTTACCAAAAAAATGTTTAATGTCATTGTAGAAAAATCAATTTACATATAACTTTTAAAAGTTTAAATGTTCTGGCCTGGTGCGCAGGCTCACGGCTGTAATCCCAGCACTTTGGGAGGCTGAAGCCGGTGGAACACCGATCAGGAGTTCGAGACCGGCCTGACCAACATGGTGAAACCTGTCTCCACTAAAAATGTAAAAACTAGCCAGGCATGGTGGTGGAACCTGTAATTCCAGCTACTCGGGAGGCTGAGGCAGGCGAATCTCTTGAATCCAGGAGGCAGAGGTTGCAGTGAGCCGAGATTGTGCCTCTGCACTCCAGCCTGGGCAACAGGGGGAAACTCCATCTCAAAAAAAAAAAAAAGTTTAAATGTCCTTTAATATAAGTAGAAAAGGTGAAATCATGTATTGTAGTATTGATTGTGTATAAAGTCTTCTTTAAAATATTCTCTGCTTATATATAAGTATACGTCTTTTACTACTACAACTTTCGTTTTGATTGGTAGAAGATTGCTGCTTCTTCAGTTTTGTTTATAAATTTTTTTACACCAAAATTCCAAGAATATTTTGCTCAGAAGCTTCTGAAGTTTGCAAGAACAATGTTTAGAGCATTATATTTTTTTCCTTCAAATTTGTATTTATATCATTATGGAAAAAACAGCTTTATATTCAACATTGAACATATTAAATTTCAAATATCAGTCACAAAAATAGTAGATGTTTCTGACTGAATCAAACATTCCGTTTGATTCCATATGTTGGATAAAACAAATTATTTATTAATGGAATCAGCTGTCTTTCTCTTCCCAGCATCTGATGATATTGACTTACTAGCACCATGTAATTTTTTGCTGGATTCTTCTGGTAATGGATCTAACACATCAATAGCTATCATCACACTTTCTTTTTTTTTTTTTTTTAGTGTATTGAATATTCTTTTTTTTTATTATTATACTTTAAGTTCTAGGGTACATGTGCATAACGTGCAGGTTTGTTACATATGTATACTTGTGCCATGTTGCTGTGCTGCACCCATCAACTCGTCAGCACACATCAACTCGTCACTTACATCAGGTATAACTCCCAATGCAATCCCTCCCCCCTCCCCCCTCCCCATAATAGGCCCCGGTGTGTGATGTTCCCCTTCCTGAGTCCAAGTGGTCTCATTGTTCAGTTCCCACCTATGAGTGAGAACATGCGATGCTTGGTTTTCTGTTCTTGCAATAGTTTGCTGAGAATGATGGTTTCCAGCTGCATTCATGTCCCTACAAAGGACACAAACTCATTCTTTTTTATGGCTGCATAGTATTCCATGGTGTATATGTGCCACATTTTCTTAATCCAGTCTGTCACTGATGGACATTTGGGTTGATTCCAAGTCTTTGCTGTTGTGAATAGTGCTGCAATGAACATACGTGTGCATGTGTCTTTATAGCAGCATGATTTATAATCCTTTGGGTATATACCCAGTAATGGGATGGCTGGGTCATATGGTACTTCTAGTTCTAGATCCTCGAGGAATCGCCATACTGTTTTCCATAATGGTTGAACTAGTTTACAATCCCACCAACAGTGTAAAAGTGTTCCTATTTCTCCACATCCTCTCCAGCACCTGTTGTTTCCTGACTTTATAATGATTGCCCTTCTAACTGGTGTGAGATGGTATCTCATTGTGGTTTTGATTTGCATTTCTCTGATGGCCAGTGATGATGAGCATTTTTTCATGTATCTGTTGGCTGTATGCATGTCTTCTTTTGAGAAATGTCTGTTCATATCCTTTGCCCACTTTTTGATGGGGTTGTTTGTTTTTTTCTTGTAAATTTGTTTGAGTTCTTTGTAGGTTCTGGATATTAGCCCTTTGTCATATGAGTAGATTGCAAAAATTTTCTCCCATTCTGTAGGTTGCCTGTTCACTCTGATGGTAATTTCTTTTGCTGTGCAGAAGCTCTTTAGTTTGATTAGATCCCATTTGCCAATGTTGGCTTTTATTGCCATTGCTTTTGGTGTTTTAGACATGAAGTCCTTGCCCATGCCTATGTCCTGAATGATATTACCTAGGTTTTCTTCTAGGGTTTTTATGGTATTATTTTAACATTTAAGTCTCTAATCCATCTTGAATTAATTTTCGTATAAGGAGTAAGGAAAGGATCCAGTTTCAGCTTTCTACTTATGGCTAGCCAATTTTTCCCAGCACCATTTATTAAATAGGGAATGCTTTCCCCATTTCTTGTTTTTCTCAGGTTTGTCAAAGATCAGATGGCTGTAGATGTGTGGTATTATTTCTGGAGGACTCTGTTCTGTTCCATTGGTCTATATCTCTGTTTTGGTACCAGTACCATGCTGTTTTGGTTACTGTAGCCTTGTAGTACAGTTTGAAGTCAGGTAGCGTGATGCCTCCAGCTTTGTTCTTTTGACTTAGGGTTGTCTTGGCAATGCGGGCTCTTTTTTGGTTCTATATGAACTTTAAAGCAGTTTTTTCCAATTCTGTGAAGAAACTCATTGGTAGCTTGATGGGGATGGCATTGAATCTATAAATTACCTTGGGCAGTATGGCCATTTTCACAATATTGATTCTTCCTATCCATGAGCATGGTATGTTCTTCCATTTGTTTGTGTCCTCTTTTATTTTACTGAGAAGCGGTTTGTAGTTCTCTTTGAAGAGGTCCTTTACATCCCTTGTAAGTTGGATTCCTAGGTATTTTATTCTCTTTGAAGCAATTGTGAATGGAAGTTCATTCATGATTTGGCTCTCTGTCTGTCTGTTACTGGTGTATAAGAATGCTTGTGATTTTTGCACATTAATTTTGTATCCTGAGACTTTGCTGAAGTTGCTTATCAGCTTAAGGAGATTTTGGGCTGAGATGATGGGGTTTTCTAAATATACAATCATGTCATATGCAAACAGGGACAATTTGACTTCTTCTTTTTCTAACTGAATACCCTTTATTTCTTTCTCTTGCCTGATTGCCCTAGCCAGAACTTCCAACACTATGTTGAATAGGAGTGGTGAGAGAGGGCATCCCTGTTTTGTGCCAGTTTTCAAAGGGAATGCTTCCAGTTTTTGCCCATTCAGTATGATATTGGCTGTGAGTTTGTCATAAATAGCTCTTATGATTTTGAGATATGTTCCATCAATACCGAATTTATTGAGAGTTTTTAGCATGAAGGGCTGTTGAATTTTGTTGAAGGCCTTTTCTGCATCTATTGAGATAATCATGTGGTTTTTGTCTTTGGTTCTGTTTATATGCTGGATTACGTTTATTGATTTGCGTATGTTGAACCAGCCTTGCATCCCAGGGATGAAGCCCACTTGATCATGGTGGATAAGCTTTTTGATGTGCTGCTGGATTCGGTTTGCCAGTATTTTATTGAAGATTTTTGCATTGATATTCATCAGGGATATTGGTCTAAAATTCTCTTTTTTTGTTGTGTCTCTGCCAGGCTTTGGTATCACGATGATGTTGGCTTCATAAAAAAGAGTTAGGGACGATTCCCTCTTTTTCTATTGATTGGAATAGTTTCAGAAGGAATGGTACCAGCTCCTCCTTGTACCTCTGGTAGAATTCAGCTGTGAATCCGTCTGGTCCTGGACTTTTTTTGGTTGGTAGGCTATTAATTATTGCCTCAATTTCAGAGCCTGCTATTGGTCTATTCAGGGATTCAACTTCTTCCTGGTTTAGTCTTGGGAGAGTGTAAGTGTCCAGGAAATTATCCATTTCTTCTAGATTTTCTAGTTTATTTCCGTAGAGTTGTTTATAGTATTCTCTGATGGTAGTTTGTATTTCTGTGGGGTCAGTGGTGATATCCCCTTTATCATTTTTTATTGTGTTTATTTGATTCTTCTCTCTTTTCTTCTTTATTAGTCTTGCTAGCGGTCTATCAATTTTGTTGATCTTTTCAAAAAACCAACTCCTGGATTCATTGATTTTTTGGAGGGTTTTTTGTGTCTCTATCTCCTTCAGTTCTGCTCTGATCTTAGTTATTTCTTGCCTTCTGCTAGCTTTTGAATGTGTTTGCTCTTGCATCTCTAGCCCTTTTAATTGTGATGTTAGAGTGTCACTTTTAGATCTTTCCAGCTTTCTCTTGTGGGCATTTAGTGCTATAAATTTCCCTCTACACACTGCTTTAAATGTGTCCCAGAGATTCTGGTATGTTGTATCTTTGTTCTCATTGGTTTCAAAGAACATCTTTATTTCTGCCTTCATTTCGTTTTGTACCCAGTAGTCATTCAGGAGCAGGTTGTTCAGTTTCCATGTAGTTGAGCGGTTTTGATTGAGTTTCTTAGTCCTGAGTCATCACACTTTCTATAAGTGCAAACACACACATACACACACACGGTGTCAAAAATGAACCAATTTAATTTGGTAGAATAAATAATAATTGAAAAGTCATGCTTTACACAGTACTATGTAAATCAGCCTTCTGCAACTGCCTCTGTTAAATTTTTATTTTCAGAAACAATATCTTAAATGCCTGTTATTTTAAAAAGTACATCTGATGTTTTTGCAATAAATCTGTGTCTTCCGTCTTTCATGTAGCCAGTGATATCACCATATTAGTGCCCAGGGGGGTTGGTAAATGTCAACAAATATTTTCAGCACTTTACATATTTATCATGTGTTTCTCAAAATATTTTAACTCAGTATATAATTTCTCATTAAATATGCACTTTTATGACCTCCTTGGTGCTGAAAAAGTTTATTGAACATTTTTCAAAAAATAATTTACCAATAATATCCAGTAAGAGAAAGGCATTAATTACAAATTTAAATGGTTTAAGAAATGTTTTTGAGGCAAAGATGGTTTTTATTTTCTCTCATTCATTTGAGGTTTTTCATTCCTAAACACATACCAACCCCCACAGACTATATATATATGTATAAATATATACTTTTATATATTTATATATATAATATACATATATTTCTTTCAACATGAACCAATTATTTATCCATCCATATAACTTTTTTACACTTTTAAAAATTAAAATACATATCAGAAAAAACAATAAAGTACTTCTAAGCAATGGAAACTATAGGGAAGTTTAATGGAAAAAACGTTAGCACATTGGGAGAAGATATTTTAGCAGCTAAACCTAATAAAATATTTTAAGTATAATTAACTCCAAAATTAACGAGAAGATAAAAATTTAAAAAGAAAGTTAGGAAAAGAATTTGAATATGCAATTCACAGAATAATTTTAAGTGTATGAAAATAACTGCAATTTCTTTAGTAATCAGAAAAATGTAAATGTCAGTAACAATGAGATACCATTGTGCACTCTATTGACCAAATCAAGTAGGTAAAGATGACTTACCATCTAAGATGTGAAAATAGGAGCTCATACTTTTCTGGTGGGAGTGTAGGCCATTGCTACCGTTTGGAGGCAATCTGATAGTTCTTAGAAAATAAGTAAGCATAAACCCTAGGAACTAGTATTCTGACTCTCAGTTATATACTTGAGAAAAATCTCTTACAGAAACACCTAAGTTCTAACACTATTTGGATTGTGGAGTGCAGAATGTAGTTACTCAGTTTTCCTTACAGAAATGATTAAATGTGGCAAGGCCCTCTTTGAAATACAATGTTGTAATTTAATTAACTGTGATGGAGATACATACAACTTGTGTAGATCATAAAAAATAGTTCTGATATATTTTTCAAGGCAGGACACAGGAAAATACCTATACTATAATATGCACAGACATATTATATGACACAGACATTCACTATACCCAATATATTTTTCAAAGATATCTCACATCCAAGGATATAAGCCAGACACCTTTGAGTAGGTTCCTATGAGAAGTGAGAAAAGGGAGAGACGATTGGATGCAAAGGGAGAAGAGCAGAGTCTGATAGACCAAACAAAACCAAGTAAACACACTGTGGCATAACACAGCACAAGTTAACTAGAACAGGGTTTTATACACATTGATGAGAAGACTGTGCTGAAATCTGAAGAGTAAAATTAATATATTCTCATATCTGCTCTTACAGTCCAAAAGAAAATTCACAAACACACACACACACGCACATATACACACAGACACACACACACACACACACACACATATTTATCAGGAATACAGAAATATCAAAACTGAATTTTGAAATTAAAGAATTCAAACAGAGCTGTTGGAACTTGAAATTATTCTGAAGCCTTAAGAGGAATGTAGCTATGTGGCCTGAGTCACATGGCATGCAGTTGCAACTTCTGCTGTATTTTTTCCCTGAAAACTATTAAGACAAAATGGCACCCAGCATAAGACCCCCTCAGATCACTACTCCTCCTCACAGAAAAATAAAATAATTGTCATTGGAATGTAGCGATCTGTGACTAATCAAATTATTGTGGGTATTATCTGGTTTCCTATGGAAAATATTGTAATCCTGATGAAATTTCTGTCTCTACCTTTATGAGTGAAAACTTAATTTCTCCGCTTCTTTTTCTTTTTTTTTTTTTTAACAGAGACACTGAGGGCAGGGTAATTATTCTACTTTGGAACGTTGACCCCACTCATTTAGAGTTGGTGTGTCCATGCTGCCATCCTCAAGCTTTGCACTTGATTAAACTCTATACTTAATCATATTTTCTGAATTTCATTATTTAGGATTGACCATAAAAAGGAGCAAGAGTAAAAGAGCTACACTTCGGGAAAATTACACACAGCAAAAGGAGTCAAGTGTTGAGATTACAGTCTTTGTAAACGTGTAGAATAGAAGCCAGGCAGCCACAAATAATAAAACTGAGAATGATTCTGACAAAGGAAAGAATTATTTTATCTGAGGAATGCAAACCCCTTTAAATGATCAGGCCCAGAGAGGTACTGAAAAGTGACAGCAGCCACACCTCACTTCCACCTTGAGCTATGACTGTCACCACCAACAGTCATAAATTAACCTAATAATGCCACATGCTAGACACCATAACTCATACCTCAAATGGATATGAGTTCAACAATATATAGTCAATTACTAATCAATGATTTCTGTAAACCACCGAGAATTCCTGACAACTTTTCTTTTTTTTTTTGAGACGGAGTCTTGCTCTTGTACCAGGCTGGAGTGCAGTAGCGCGATCTCGGCTCACTGCAACCCCCGCCTCCTGGGTTAAAGAGATTCTCCAGCCTCAGCCTTCCGAGTAGCTGGGATTACAGGCATGCACCACCACACCCAGTTAATTTTTGTGTTTTCAGTAGAGAAGGGGTTTCACCATGTTGGTCAGGATGGTCTCGATCTCCTGACCTTGTGATCCACCTGCCTCAGCTTCCCAAAGTGCTGGGATTACAGGCATGAGCCACCATGCCCGACCAACAACTTTTATAATCACTTCCTCTACTGATTCATCCATTTTTCTTAAAGAATTGAGCCACCCTTTTGTTTCCCCAGACCACTTTCCAGTGTTTCCCAGGCTGCCATCCTCAACTTTGGCCCACATATACTCTCTATATTAATGTTGCCTCAGTTTCTATCTTTAGGTGGACAATTCCTATAGACAGCAGAAATCTTTGGGTGCATAATGTGATTTATCCGCCCATATACCGTGCAATCCTGGATATAATACAGAATATTGTGTGGCATGAAAAAATGAGTTGAGAAATATGAATGAGTCACCTGGGTTTGATGAAGTGGATTGGGGATATTAGCTCAAACAATTTAAGAAAGTAAAAAGGTGAAGAGTGGAAATCATAGAGACGACTTTGAACAGCCCCAGGCTACTTGAGTGAGATTCTATATCAGTTAAGGTAAGTGTTTGAAGAAGAGGACTACCCCGGGACAATTGTGTTATGTAATATTAAGAGAAGCCCGAATTCTTTGGCTTTTTAGCATCTGGTTTCTGAAATTCATAAATATAAAGACTTGTGTAAATAAATGGGAAAGAGTCATATTTTTGTAAGTACATGATGATAAATTGAAAAGCAGAATGGAGATTTTCCTCTGTCTTAACCATTGAAACTCCCTTTAATTATATTTAATTACTCCTTTTCTTGGATTTAATTTTACATATTTTATGTGCCTTGAAGGAATAAATGCCAATTTTAAGTATTCATTTATTTATTATTTGAGGCACCATTATTTTACAGAGTAATTCTTTCCTGAGTTAAAATGAATTGATGTTTCCTAAATTATTTCCATTTTTTGAAAGTTAATCCTATGCTAATAAGGGTGAGGAGTCAATACTGCTTTAATTTATTTTCATATGTTCTCATGTTAAAAAAGATTTTTATGTTCTAATTAAAAAAAAGCCTAATTGTAAAATAAAGGTTTGATGGTAGAATCTTATATAAATTTCATTTGCTTTTTTAAAAGAGACTGTGCTAGTAGAAAGGAACAATTATAATATGCATTTAAAAGTACTATTTTTGTCCACATGTAAGTTATTTGTTAATAGGATATTAACACAATACAAGAAAGTTTACTTTTTCTTTGAATAAAGCCAACTAGCAAATACAGAGAGCCTACTATTCCCCCAACCCAAGCTCTTAAAATGCACCTATCCCTTCTATTCTATGGAGTTGATCTCAGACTGAATTCTGGCCTCTCTACCCTATTAAAAAAGCTTTGAATAAAGTCATCCTTGACTGTTGAAATTTGAATGGTACAATTTTCACTTTGACACAGGCTGAATTATCTTTTTAGTTCTAATATTCTATCTAATAATTCTATATCTGAATAGCAATATTATTTTCAAATTAGAAGTTTTCTGTTTCTTCATTTTCCATCAATATACATCTGTTTGCTGTGAAATTTTTCGAAAATGAACCAAAGTATAGAGCAAAACATATTATGTACCTAAAAAAATTATCTGTATTTTGACACTTTTTAAATCACTCTTCACCTCATTTATGTAGTTTTATAGCATACTTGAAGGCATAATTTTGTAATTAAAGACAAAAATACAAGTCCCAAAATGTCATTTCCTTACATAACTGTAACACCATTCTCATACTTAACAAAATTAACGATAATTTCTTGATATTTAATGTTAATTTAATCTACCATCCAATCAGACAATGGTCTTCAATGACGAAAAATCCTTTAGGTAAGAAGTGATGAGTTTGACAAATTTGGAAAACTATTTGACATATCTACCTAGCATATGACTCAGCAATTTCACTGCTAGATGTATACCAACAGAAATGTATACAAATGCTGACAAAGGATATATACACGAATGTTAATAGCAACCCTGTGTAATCACCTCAAGTTCAACACAATACAAATACCTATAGACAGTGTAAGAAATACAGTGATGCATATGTACTCAATGAAATAGCATGTGGAAATGAGCACAAATGAACACATGACAACATGGATGCGTCTCACTGTCTCATTGATGCAATATATAGTGAAAGAAGCCAGACATGAAATATTATACTTTGTATTATTTTGTTTATATACAGTTCAAAATGGGCACAATTAATCCATGGTGTACTGCCTTTCTCAGGGTTTCACATCTAAATTAAAATATTTCAATGTAACATGCATTTGTTGTATGGATACACTGCAAGGCACGTTTTAGAATTTGTGATTTAAGCAATAAATAAAATCTAACCTCTGCCCTCAAGAAGACCAAAATCTAGCAAGTAAGAAAAACAGGTCTACTATTAAAGAATAACGAATATATTGTTAAAGAAGTACCATAAATAAAGAGTGGTGGTATGTTATGGAAGGACACTATTGGTGAACAGAGATAATTTTTTAGTGTGATGGGCCCCCCACCAGGTTACCTACAGTGGACATACTTAATGTATGTCTATTGCCTGAACCCTGAAGACTCGGCAGCGAGCCAAGGCCATGAGGCCCAAATGAGGAGCAGGTGTCCCTGAGAACTCAAACATCCCAGAGAGTATCTGAGAGTCTACCAAGAAAAACAGTCTAATTGCTCAACCACAGCAGGCAAAGAGCCAGAAAATTAGCTTAAAAGCAATTTAGAGATGAGATGCAGCACAGATCTCTAGAGATGTCCTGCTGCCGTCCAGGAGTGCCCTGTATGTAAGTTCGAATAAACTCTTCTAATCTTCAAGCTGGACTTGTCTGAAGTCATTCTTTGGTCGTTCAATTCCTTCTCAGTATGGGGGCGGATGTTACAGTCCCAAATATTTCTCATAACAATTTTACTTCTTCTTTTCCAACTTGGGTGTCTTTTCTTTCCTAATTTTTTTGGCTAGAACTTCCAGTACTATGTGGAAGTGGTGAATGTGGATATTCTTCTCTTCTTTTTAGAAGAAAATCTTTCAACTTTTCATTGTTGAGTATGTTTGCCAAGGGCTTTTAATATACGGCTCTTATAATGTTCAGGTATTTGCCTTTATTCCTAGTTTGTTGAGTGTTTTTATCATGAGACGGTATGGATTTTGTCAAACGTTTTTTCTGCATCAATTGAGGATGCTAGATCATTTTTTCCTACCTTCTGCTAATGATGTGTACTTACATTAATTGGCTTAAATGTTGAATCATCCTGCATTCCATGAATATATCCCACTTGGTCATGGTGTATGATCCTTTTAATATGCTGCTGAATTTTGTCTGCTTGTATTTTGTTGAGAATTTTTCATCAATGTTTATCAAGTAGATTGGTCTGTTATTTTCTTTTCTTGTAGTGTCTTTGTCTGGCTTTGATATCAGGGTCTATATCTGAACATATAGAATTAGTTAGGAAGTGGTCTTCTCTATTACATTTTTTAGAGAAGTTTGAGAAGGACTGATATTAGTTGTTTGTTAAATAGGAGAGATACCTAATGTAGATGACGGATTGATGGGTGCAGTAGACCACCATGGCAAGTGGTGTAAAAAACCTGCACATTCTGCACATGTACCCCAGAACTTAAAGTATAATAATTATTTAAAAAGTTACTATTGAAGCCATCAGCTTCAAGGCTTCTTTTTTTTTTTTTTTTTTTTTTTTTGGCAGATTATTGATTAGGTCTTCAAAAAAGGAATTATTCAATCTCCTTAGTAGCTATAAAGCTATTCAGATTTTCTATTTCTTTGTGAGGTGGTCTTGGTAGGTTTTTTTAAAAGAGTTTGTTCATTTCATCTAGGTTATCCAATTTATGTACAAAGGTTCATTGTACTCTCTTACAATCCTTTACATTTCTGGAGAATTGATAGTAATATCCCATTTTCACTTCTGATTTTGGTAATTTAATTTTTCTCTCTGTTTTTTCGTCGTCCATTAGGTAAAGGTTCGTCAATTTTGCCAATGTTTTCAAAGAAACAAATTTTGATATAATTAATTTTCTCTGATTGTTTTCTATTATCTCTTCCACTTGTCTCTAATTTTTATAATTTCCTTCTTTCCACTAGTAGTCTTTTTCTAGCTCCTTAGGTTGTATGTTGTGGGATTTTTTTTTTTATTTTGTTTTGATTTTTAAAGTGTTTATAGCTATGAATTTCATTTCTTCTTCTTCCTCTTTCCTCCTCCTTCTTCCTCCTCCTCCTTCCTCCTCCTCCTCCCTTTTGAGACAGTTTGAGACATTATTACTCTGTATCTCAGGCTGAATTGCAGAGGCAATCATGGCTCACAGCAGCCTTGACCTCCTGGGCTCAAGTTAGCCTCCTGCCTCAGCCTCCCAAGTAGCTTGGATCACAGCACACACTGCATTGCCTGGCTCATTTTTAATTTTTTTTTTTTTCTTTTCTGTAGAGATGCAGTCTCCCTATGTTGCCCAGGCTGGTCTCAAACTCCTGGGCTCAAGCGATCCTCCCACCTCAGCTGCCCATAGTGTTGGGATTACAGCATCCATCATGAATTTCTTCTTTATAAAAGCTTCCACCGAGTACCATAAGTTTTGGTATAGAGGTGAGCTATTTAACTTACAATGTCCCAGTAAACCCACTGTAAGTCTAAACTAAGCAGAAAATGCAATCAATACACATCACCTATTGAACATCATAGGTTAGCCTAGCCTACCTTAAACATGTTCAGAACACTTACATTATCCTGCAGTTAGTCAAAATCAATGAAAACCGATTTTATAATAAAATGTTGAATATCTAATGTAATTAAATATTATACTGAATGTGTATCCCTTTTGCATGATCATAAAGTTAAAAAATCGTAAGTGGAGCCATTATAAGCCAGGACTTATCTGTATTGTGATTTCGTTTTCATCTGTCTGTATTTTCTATCTTCCCTGTGATTTCTTTGATCCATTGATTAACAGTGTTTTCTTTAATTTTCACAAATTTGTAATTTTTCTTGTTTACTTCTGTTTCGATTTCTAACATTATCTTACAATCACAGATGAAGCTTTGTATGCTATCTATCTTTTTATATCTATTGTGACTTCATTTGTGGCCTAACTTATGGTCTACCCTAGAAAATTTTCCATATCCACTTGAGAAAAAACGTGTATGTTATTGTTGCTGTGTTTCTGAATATATCTGATAGATCTAGTTCATTGTGTTAAGTCCTCGATTTCCTTCCTTATCTTGTTTAGTTTTTCTATTCATTATCAAGAATGATGTGTTGAAGTCTGAAACTATTATTGTAAAACTGTATCTTTCTCCTTTCAAATGTCAGTTCTTGTTTCAAGATCTCTTTCTGATGGTGTGTCCTGAGGTGGGAAAATACTTATTACTCATATCTTCTTCTTGAAGAAAATCTCTTATTAATATATAACGTTGGTGTCTCTCCTAAACTTTTTTGATATAAATGTCCTAATTTAAACTTCACTTTTAAAGGACAGCTTTTCTGGACATAGGATTCTGGGTATATATTTTCTGTTTAGCACTTTGAAATCAAAAGACAGTGGGCTGATATATTCAAAGTGCTGATGAGAATTCTGCAAATAATCTTATTGAACATTGCTTCTATGTAATTAATCCCTTCTCTCTTGTTTTAAGATTCTCTTTTTGTGTCTGGCTTTTGAGAGTTTGATTATAATGTGTCTTGGTGTGGGTTTCTTTGAATTCATCTTACTTGGAGTTTGTTAAACTTTTTGGATGTTGATGTTAATTTCTTTAATCAAATTTGGGGAGTTTTCAACCATTATTTTCCAAATATTTGAGACCCTCACAATGCATTGTTAATGGTGTCCCACAGGTGTCTTAGGTTCTGGTGGCTTTTCTTCAACCTTTTCTCTTCCTATTGCTCAGGTCCAGTTGTTTTTATTGTCTTCAAATTTGTAGATTCTTTCTTCTCCCTGCCTTTAAGTCCCTGTAGGGAATTTTTCATTATTGTATTGTAATTTTTAGTTTCAGAATTTCTTTTTGGCTACTTTTGTGAGTTTTCTAACCCATTATTTATATTGCCATTTTTTTCATACATTGTCTTATTTTAACCACATGTTCTTTTATTTCTTTGAACATACTTTAAAAAATGTCTTTTAAAGTCTTTGTCTAAGAGATGTCATGAAGTCTGTTTCAGGGATAGTTTTTGTTTATTTTTCCTTTTGAATAGACCATATGTTACTTTTTATTATTTTGTTGAAAACGACATTTGAATCTAAAAACATAGAAATTCGAGAAATCAGATTCACTCTCTTCCCCTGAATTTGCTGCTTTTTGTTATTGTTTTTATTTTGAATTGTTGTAGGCTACTTCTGTGCTGAGCATCAACCTAAGGTATAAACTTAAGATTGTGTCAAGTTTTTTGTGAGCCTTTTCCTCTGCATATATGACCACTTTCTAGTTTTTCATTATATGCAATTGTTATTGAATGTCCTATTCTTTAATATCTGGCTTCCAAAAGGGAAAAAGAAGAAAAATGAAGAGGAGGGGGTGAAAATAATATTAGCTCTTTAAATTCCCTGTAAGTCATTCAGCCAGAAGGGAAGGGGCTTGCAACAAGGGAGGAGGTGCAATAACAATGGCCAGTCAACTCTTCTTCTGCACCTCTATGATCAGAAGCAGCAATCAGCAATCAGAGCACAGATCCCAGATATTTGGAAGACCAGATTCTTTTTGCATACCCTGGATCTGCCAAACAGCGTGCAGGTTGCTGCAGGAACATAGGCACAGCTACCCCTACTTGCCATGGGGTGAAGGAGATTGCTAGCTACTACTGTGCTAAAAGCTTAAATTGACTGAAATTAGGCACAATTTAGCATCTAAGACTTTTCCTGGAACTTGCAAGTCGTCAATAAGCTCCAGAGTTCCGAAATAGTTATGTCAGACAGATTCTGCCAGTGTAATTGTCTAGCTAGGGAGACAGATTTCTGGTGTTTTCTATTTCATCATCTTTTCAGAATCCTCATTTGTCTTTCTGTTTTAGAAAAATATATGTATCTAATATTGTAAAGACCATAGCACTATAGTCCTATTCAATCAAGTTTTCTACACATTTCTTCCATGTCATACATTTTGCAAAGCAGTGGAGCTATAAGAATGGACTGCCTTCTGGAAAAACCTTGAAATAAGTGGTAGTATACTGAAACCTAAAAATCATATTCCAATTTTCAAGTGGTGATATAAAAGGAAGTCCAGTAATGTTTCATTAGTAATACTGAAATCAAGTTAAGATTTTAGGGGCCTTTGCTCATTAAAGTATCTCGTTAGAATATTTCATTTCTAAATAAACTAAGCATATTCTTGCAACATGTTTAGTGTTATTGTCTTTATGAAACCAGAGCATGTAAAAATAAAAGAACAAAACTTTTTTAAAAAACTTCATTTAATTTATATTAAATCATTCCCTCAGAAAATTCAGAAAGTGAATCTTTTTTTTTTTTTTTTTTTTTTTTTTTTGGAAATAATGTATAACCATTGAGAAATCTCTTACACTATTTTGATGCAGAGGGAGCTGGGAAGCAGAAAATGAATATAGAACAAACTTCAATTTGCAAGTTAAGGACCTTCAGGGCAAAAGTATAAGGTGCTCCTTGAAAAATGTTGGGCTTGGTACTTAAGTAGAATACAATAAAAGCCGTAAGATACTGGACCATATTCTAGAAATTCTGTGTTTAAATTTTGAGACAGTTTGTTTGTTTGTTTGTTTGTGACAGTCTCATTCTGTTGCCCAGGCTGGAGTGCAGTGGTGTGATCTCGGCTCACTGCAACCTCTGCCCCCTGGATTCAAGCGATTCTCCTGCCTCAGCCTCCCGACTAGCTGGGATTACAGGTACCCATCACTACGCCCAGCTAATTTTTGTATTTTTAGTAGAGACGGGGTTTCACCATGTTGGCCAGGCTGGTCTCTAATGCCTGACCTCAGGTGATCAATGCACTTCGACCTCCCAAAGTGCTGGGATTACAGGTGTGAGCCACCGCACCCACTCAAATTTCTAGGCTTCTAATTTTGTTAATATATCCAAATGTGATGGAGTTATCTGAGTTTGACTTATACTACCTAACCACAAAAATGTGAGTAAAACACATAAAAAGCCAGCTTATTGATATATACATACAACTAAGATTGAAAAATGATGAAATTTAACATGTTTTTGTAATTAAAAATACAAACTGAACACCTGTATTAAGCCCAGTTCTAGTTGTTGCACTATGGCATGATTTCAATATACTCAAGTTTTCTTCTCACATGTAATAAAAAATGCTTAATATTTATGGCAAACAAAAACAAATGGTGGTAAATAGTTTTTGAATAATTAAAATAAGTGCCATAAAGGAAAGTGATTGGACGGCTAATTTAAATTAGATTGTCATGAAAAGTTTTCTTGAGAAGGTGCTGTTGTAAGTTGAGGTATAAATGTCAAAAGACAAATCCTTAAGGAGATGGATACCCAGTTACCCTGATTTGATTATTATACATTGTATGTCTGTACCAAAACATCACATATACCCCGTAAATGTATACATCTCTTATGTAACCACAATAACTTAAAAAAATAAAGTCATTAAAAAAAGCATTATAAACTTTGGGGATGTTTATGGAAAAATATTAAGGTAGAAACATTTTGATGTATTGATGAAAGCAGAAATGTCCAGCGTGGCTAATGCAGAATGAAGGCAAAGTGAAGTAGACCAGGGCAGATTACACAGGATCTGGTTATAATAGGCAGTTTAGATTTTATTCATAAGTGCAATTGGAAAGCCCTGGAGAGTTTTAAGCAGGAAGGTGACATAATAATGTATGTTTTTAGAAAGACAATTATAACTGTGGGGTAGTGATTTGACTGGCAGCAAGAATGGAAGCAGAGGAAACATTTAGGAGACTGCTGTGGTATTCCAAGCTAGAGATGACAGCAATTTGGCCTAGAGAATTAGAGGAGATGAAGAGATATCAATTCAGAATATCTTTTCACAAGAGATTTGAAAGAACATGGAGATGGTGTGTGTGTGTGTTTCATTTAAGATACTTTCAAATTCAGCAATAAAATGTCTAATTGAAACAGGCTTAGATAATCTCTGAAACAAGAAATATGGAACCAGGGCTTTCCAAATTTATAAATAAAACCAAGGATGCAGAATGTTTCTGTCTTTTTACAACTTCAATTGTCAAAATTATTGACTTGATTGTTAGGCTTGTTCTCTCATCATAAATGGCTGATACAGATACATCTCATATATACGTGGCAATTTACAGAAGAGGGAAGAAGGGATAATCTTTCTCTTTCCATATTTTTTTTTTTTTTTTTAATCTTTTTGAGACAGAGTCTTGCTCTGTCCCTAGGCTGGAGTGCAGTGGCACAATTCCGACTCACTGCAATCTCTGCCTCCCGGGTTCAAGCAAGTCTCCTGCCTCAGCCTCTCGAGTAGCTGGGATTACAGGTGCATGCCACCATGTCCAGCTAATTTTTTATGCCTTTAGTAGAGACGGGGTTTCACCATATTGGCCAGGCTGGTCTTGAACTCCTGAACTCGTGATCTGCCCGCCTCAACTTCCAAAAGTGCTGGGATTACAGGCATGAGCCAGCACGCCCAGCCTATACTTACTTTTTAATGAAAAATAATTTTCTCCAGCCTATAATTATTTTTTAATGAAAAATATTTTTCTCCAGAAGCTACAGTGCAAACTTCCTTCCAGGACTCATTGGCTGTGACTGAAATTCCTATTTATGCTGTATGATAAAAGGGGCAGAAGCCAGGTTGACTCTGGCAATTTTAGTTTCTCTTATGGGTGATGGACTCTGCAAGACAGGATGCGGAAGACGGAAGTAGTTATTGGACAGGTAACCAACATTATCTGTCACAAAATGTAAGGAAAAAGAGTTAATGATAACTCACAGATGGTTTGCTTAATTGCAACAATGGTGGTGCTACTTGCAGAAATGGAGAAGGCTGGAGAAAGCTTATTTCAAAGGGAAAATCTTTTAGGTCTATTATATATTGATATGGATATTTTAGTTATGCCGTTATGTATATCAGCTTTGAGTCTGAGAGATACATGAGAGACAAAATTTGCTGAATATTGCAATATTACTTTTGAAACCACTGCTATGAATATGTATTTAAAATCTATACATTTAAGGATACACTATGCACCATAAACCAAATGTGAAAGCTAAGTTAAAATTTCTTAATCTATACTTTTAAAAAGTGACCCTTCCCTGCCTTGTGTCTCATTGGCGTAGGAGATCAGAGAAACACTGCCTGCCACATATGAGCATTTTATTCAGTAGACTACACTTCCTTTCTTGAAAAAATTGTCTTTAATCCATGATGCAATATGTGTTAGTCAATTTTTGCATTGCTATACAGGAATATCTGAGTTCAGATAATGTATAAAGAACAGAGATTTAATTGACTCATTTCTACAGACTGTACAGAAAGCGTGTTGCTGGCATCTGATTCTGGTGAGAGCCTCAGGAAGCTTTTATTCATGGTGGAAGGTGAAGGGGGAGGAGGAACATCACAAGGTGAGAGCAGGAGCTAAGTCTGGGAGCTCTATCAAGGCTGGAGATAGCATTCAAAACCACAGGATTATGTGAGCCTCCAAGGAAAAGTTTATAGATTATGAAGATAAGAAGTCCCATGTCAGAGTCTTGCTATATGATAACGTTTAGAAGTCAAACAGAAGAAAATGACTCAGAAAAGGACACCAAGGAGGCCTGTCATAGCCAGTTACCTACCTCAGGGCACCTCAAAAATAGTTAAATTTTAATAATCATTTCTAATAAATTTACTTTAGTGCTTATGGTTATGTTTATTCTTTATTGCTTGCTCAATGACATTTTATTTTAATCTTTCCCTTTAGAGTGACTTTTTAAAAAGTGATTATAAAACATAACCCTAGAAATGATTACTTAGACAATCATTACCATCTGTATTTGTTAGAATGATATTTGGGAAGATGTAACAGAAAAACCCAAAGCAGCTGTGGTTTAAGTAGGATTGAAACTATGTCTCTACCTATAAATAAACACAGGCAGCTCAGAGCTGATCTGATGGCTACAGGATTATCAAGTTCCAGGTTTCTTCTGTCAATTTTAGTGGGCCACCTCATGCTTCAAAGTAGAAGGTTTTAAAAATACTTCCACTCTGGCCGAGCATAGTGGCTCACTCCTGTAATCCCAGCACTCTGGGAGGTGGATATGGGCTGATCACTTGATGCCAGGAGTTTGAGACCAGCCTGGCCAACATGGTGAAACCCCATCTTTACTAAAAACACAAAAATCAGTCAGGTATGGTGGTGCATGCCTGTAATCACAGCTACTCAGGAGGCTAAGGCGCAAGAATCACTTGAAACCGGGAGGTGGAGGCTGCAAAGAGCCGAGATTGCACCACTGCACTCCAGCCTGGGAGACAGACCAAGACTCTGTCTCAAACAAAAACAAAAACAAAAACAAAACAACAACAACAAAAAAGTCCACTTGTTTTATACCACTGGCCAGAAATTAGAAATCATGCCTCCTCTCACTGTAAGAATAGTTGGGAAGTACAGTTCTTTATTTTAAGTGGCCATGTGTACAACTCTAAGTCTCTATTCCTGAGAGAACTGAGAATAGATGGGGGGAGAACAAGTCTTTGCTGCTTCATCTAATGACAGCTCCCTAAATAACCTTAAGGTATTTCTTAGACCACCTTTCATATATGAAAATCTGAAATGTTAGGTTAGTAAAGTGACTACTGTCACAGTAAAGTCAGAGTTGAAGATGCTAATCAAACATTTCAACTTACATGTTCACCTCAAAAATCCTACGATTTTTCTTTCTGTATTATGTAATAGTGAAACTTACCTGTTTATGGAATCTCATTTGGCTATATAATTGGTGAAATATTCAACATCAAGTGCTGTCGTGAAACATATGTAGATTACTAGACATTGTCCTTACTGTTGCTTCACATCAGTGCTTCTGTCAGTTAGGGAACAGCACCTGTTTATATCAATCTAATAATATATAGAAAGATGCAAAGTTCTGAATAATGTTAAACTATTCCCATATCCACTCTCCAAAGGCAGAGTAAACAAGCACTTTTTAATATTAGTGAAACAATATATATGAAGGTATTCAATATTGAATATATGAGGTCTGAATACCTATAACTATTGTATATTGTTATATAAATAATACATAAAGATGCTTTACATGTATGTATATATATATAAAGATGCGGTGCTTGTTAAATGGCATATAATAGTTGACAATTAAAAATCTAGGAAAATAAAAAAAATACACACATGATGGATCAAACTTTGACCACAAAGTCTGATTTAGGCTTTAACTACATAGAAATAGTTCATCAGGCAAAAGCAACTTAAAGAGTGTTTTAGTAAGGGTCAAAAATTCTATAGATCATCACATGATTTAACACTTATAAAGCATACTGTAGCTGAGTCACATCCTTCATGCAATTACAAGAAAGGTTGCTGATATTTCTAGCAATTAGGAAACATCTGCTTATAAAATGACATTAATATAAATATTTAAAGTAAGTGGCAGAATTTTAAAGAATGTTTTTCTTCACAGATATCATTTCCCAAAAGGGGACTGCTAAGATATAACTCTGACTTAAATAGTTTTCAAATTATGACACATCTAAATAGAGTTGGTTGATGAGTCAATTAGTAGATGATGACAAAATAAATATTCCCCAGAGTGAGAGGTCTCCTACCTAACCCTGATCAAGTTTGGACAGAGGAAGATGGCTTATTTATAGACTGTAATCAACTTTGTGATTTTTTGAATGCTGGAGAGAGGGAAAAATATAAATTTAAAATCCATTTGCCAGCATTATACTAGTATACTTTCAATATAGGGGGAAAATCCTATGCTACTGGTTCTGGAAGATCCAGCTTTCAATGTGTGTGGGGATATTACCACTGGTTAACTTCTGTTGATACCTGTAAAAGATGGAGGTCCTTTTATTTATTTATTTATTTATTTGCACTGCTCTAGAACTAAGAATATGGATGCAATAGTAGTCAAAGAATAGTTAACTCTTAAAAAAACAAAAAACAAAAAAGAGACAAAGAAGAAACTTCTAAACTGCTCAGGAGGTCTGATTCTGATGCCAGAAGAGGAAGAAAACAAGATTAAGGTGTAAACTGAATTTCCATGTTCACTGTTACCCATGTATTTACTGCCATAGACTGTATTTTTAAAATTACTTTCCCCCAAAATAATAATAGTAATAACGAAAACACACTAAACACACACATTTGCACTCATACTTCTAAAATTAAAAAAGTTAAAAACAGCAAAAAAGCTAGCGCCTGCCTTTTAAACTATGCTTGTCTTTTTAAACTGTATTTAAAAGATAAGGTTTTTCCAACTGTGAAGAGACATGCATCTTCTGACGGTTTCAGCTGGTTATGCTCAATTGTTTTTACGTTCAAACATTATAAAACATACCTTTACTGGTAGAATTATAAATAATATTTTTTCCATATATTTAATGATAAATGTTTTCTTGATATGCTGTGCTAAATGAGCCAGTAGAATTGATGACAGAAGTATTTATTTTCTTGAATCTGAAAGTACCCTGCTGTTCAGAGATCAAATGCAAAATGGAGACCTGGGGACTGTGGACAGTGGAGTTACTTGTTTAGTCCTTTTTTTTTTTAACGTGAGTTCTATTATTGCAGCCACACTCTCATATACTGGAACAAGATCATCAAAGTTCTTAGATTCTTACCCGCAGAATAATTTCTTCAAATATTTCTAGGCAAAGGTACTTCGTTGCAAATTCAGTGTTTATTGTTTCTGAATATTTCCTCTGTAAAGTTTTAACTTCTATAACACCAGATTTAGAAGACACACACTTTGAAAAAGAATCTTTTCATTTTTTATATTAAATTAGCACAAGAAATCAGCATTGTCAGTGGATAATGACCTCCTTCTCTTCATCTGTTGATTATGTTTTCTGGTTTATTTTCTCTCTCTTCAATATCTTCTAGCTAAATTGACCTTTCCTCACCCCAAACTCATTTTTGTTGAATAAGTGACCTTTCTATAATTTCTTGTGGGCATAGCGAATTTTCATCTCTGTGGATTAAAAATATATACACACACACACACACACACACACATACATATTTGTGTATATGGGAAAAACAGCACTTCCAAGTGTTTTTGCTCCTATAAGATTGAAAATGCCTTTGCAAAAATTAGGACAGTGAGAGAAATCTGACATAGAAAAATTATGATAGTGAAAGAAATCTGACCTAACCAACTCCATCTTGCTTCCAATCTTCAAGCTATTTTTGTTTATTTCTGGGCATAGGCCAAGCTAGCTACTATGGGAGAAGTTTTGTTTATAGTTTAACTTTAAAACATAACAACATAATAACAGCTACTTCCTGAAACTAACCGCTTTGCTCAAGGACCCAAACCACTTTTGTAGAACTAACAAAGTAGCCACAAAGTTGAAATTATGGTGCAGGAGTCAAGTAGCCAGAGGTCACAGGATTTGTAATCTCTCCAATTGATTCTATAGATAAACATCACTATTTTAAAACATAAAATTGGTGTTTGAGGTATTTTCCAGATATTGCATTCCAGTGGACCAGCTGGTGCCACTTGGACTGGTAACGCATACCAAGAAACTAGCTTGTTTGGTCTTGTGATCGGAACCCAGGAACTGACTCACTGCAAGAAGGCAGCTTTGATCCCCTATGATTTCATCCTCAATCCAACATCCCCCACTCCCTACCTATCTGCCTGCCAAACTCTCCTTGAAAAACCCTAATGTCTGAGATTTCAAGGAGGCTGATTTGAGTAATTTCTCTCATCCTTCTGCTTGGCTAGACTTGTTATTATTTAACCCTTTCTCTACTGCAATACCACTGCCTCAGTAAAGTGGTTTTATCTGTTCAGCAGGCAAGAAGAACCCACAATTTGACTTTAATTTAGACGAATCCATCTCATAGTTTCTTTATGCTATGGAAAAGCTATCCCTATATATATTTTCATATGCTTTTAAATATTGAAGTTTAGCTTTTCACAGTTAGGTCTTTGATCCAATCCATCTAGAATTCTTTTTGTGAACTAAGTGAGCTAAAGATATCATTTTATTATTTTTGCATGGTTAGAAAGATTTTCCAGCACAATTATCTGATTTAACGGGAATATTGAGGAAATTTAAAATATGGCCCATCTACAGAATTTTTTCTAGGAAAAAAGATGGTGTCCCAAATGTTTAAACATAGTTGGGTTTAATCCTCTACCCTCTGAAACAATGTTTGGACACACTAGTCCTCAGTAGAAGTTTATCTTTCCTTCTATCATTGACACAGAATAAAAAGGATCTTGACTTAACCAGACATCCTTGCTTGAAGAAAAAAAAAAAAAAAAGGTTATCTCTGAGTCAATATTTAAAAGTCACAAGCATGAGAAAAGGGAATGCTTATATACTGTTGACAGGAATATGAAATAGTTCAGCCTCTGTGAAAAGTAGCTTGGAGTTTTCTCAAAGAATGAACAATAAAATTACCATTTGATCTAGCAATCTCATTACTGGGTATATAACCAGAGGAAAATAAACTGCTCTACCAAAAAGACACCTCCACTCACATGTTTATTGCAGCGCTATTCACAACAGCAAAGACATGGAATCAACCTTGGTGCCCATCAGTAGTAGATTGGATAAATAAAATATGGTATATAAACACCATGGAATACGATGCAGCCATAAAAATAGAAAAATCATGTCCTTTGAAGCAACATGAATGTAGCTGGAGGCTATTATTCTAAGTGAATTAATGGAGAAACAGAAAATCAAATACCATATGTTTTCAACTGTAACAGTTTAGTGGGAGCTAAACTTTGGGTTCAAATGGATGTCAAGCTAGGACAAATAGACACTAGGGACTCTGAAAAGAGGGAAGCAGGGAGTGGGGCAAGGGTTGAAAAACTACCTATTGGGTAACATGTTCACTCTTTAGGTGACAGGACCAATGGACACCCAAATCTCAGCATCATGCGATATATCCATGTCACAAACATGCATGTGCCCCTCCTGAATCTAAAATAAATAAAAACAGAAACAGATCCAAAAAGTGATAAGCACTTCTCTTATACTCTGTACTAATCAACATAATCTAACCTGTAGAAAAATTATTCAAAAAGTGGTCATGGTGATTTCTAAATGTTAGTTATTCCGTACTAATACCAAGACTTGGCTCAGTAGACAGTTTCAGGTACAGGTGGTAGAGCAATAAGATAGTCAAAGTCCCTGAACTCTAGAACCAAAAACAACAAAGGAAGGAAGACCAAACAAAATTAGGTACATTAACAAATAAGACTATTTTATGGAATGACAGAAAGTTTAAATAACATAATACTATTGAAGTGCTGGAGAATAATGTGATGTGCATTGGCTACTTAGATAGGGTGAATGGGGAAGAAATACTTTAATTGACAAACGACCTGAGACCTCAATAATCAGAATGAGCCTGGCATGCTAGACTTAAAGAAAAAATGCTTCAGGTTGAGGATATAGTATATGCAAACAATGCGCTTAGATGTGCTTAAGGAAGAATGAGAAGCCTAGTGTGGCTAGAATGTAGGAAGCCAGGAGATATGAAGTCAAGGAAGCATATATATGTAAGAAATACTAATTTTATTCTAAGTGCTCTGTAAACACTTGGATAGTTTTAAGTAGAAATGTGGTTTGTTTTGGTTTAAGTTTCAAACGATTCCTCTGGATGATGGGAGACAAAGTAGCCCTAATGGTGACCAATTAGGAAGATATTATAGATTTTATAGTACCTTAGGCAGAAATATTTGAGTGTTGGACTAAGGTTAATTGTACTAACAAATAATTATATATACAATATATATTTATAATATATGAGAGAATATTTGTACATTAATATATATGTACACAGTCAGCCTTCCATATCCATGGGTTTTTAATCTGTAAGTTCAACCAACCACAGATTAAAAATATTATTTTTAAAAGTTCCATCTGTACTAAACATGTACAAATTTTTTTATTGCCATAATTCTCTAAATACAGTATGACAACTATTTACATAGTATTTACATTGTATTAAGTATTATAAGTAATCTAGATATTATTTAAGTATACAAAGGAAAAGAAAGAAATGAATACAAAAAATGTGCATAGGTTATATGCAAATACTACACAATTTTATATAAGGAACTTAAGCATCTGGTATCTATAGGAGGTCCTGGAACCAATCTTCCGTGGAGACCAAGGGACAAGTGTGTGTGTGTATATATATATATATAAAATGAAGGTGACTTACTAAGAAAGACAAGAGAAAAACAGAAGTGGTCATTGATATTTTGACGTGTGTGTGTGTGTGTGTGTGTGTGTATCAATGGCCTTTTTACAGATATACATCTTATAATTAAAATTCATATGGAAATGCAAGGGAGTCAGAATAGCCAAAAAAAATTCAAAAAAGAGTAATCAAGTTGGCAGATGCGCCCTTCTGAATTTCAAAACATATAATAAAGCTAAAGTAACCAAGACAATGTAATTTGGTATAAAAATAGATATATCGATTAATGGATAAAACTGAGCCCAGAAATGAGTCCAAACATCTATGTTCAGTTGATAGTTCACAGTCAAGATCTTGAACTGGGAGATAATAGTTCCTTCAAGAAGGTGTTTAGACAATTGAATACGCACATGCAAAAAAATAAATAAATAAATAAATAGTTAGACCCCCATCTCAAAAAAATTTAACTCTAAATGGACCAAAACCAACTATCAGAGATAAAATTATAAAAATCCTAGGAAAAAATATTGTGATAAATCTTTGTGACAGTGAATTTGGCAATACTTTCAGAGATGTGACACTAAAAACAAGCACAAGCAAAAAGAGAAAAGTTAGATAAAAATTAGTCATCAAAATTAAATGCATCATTACAATTAAACACTTTATGCATTAAGGACACAATCAAGTATGTGAAAAAGATGACTTGTAAATGGGAGAAACTATTTTCAAAGCATATATTTGATAAGATGCTCTTATGAAGAATACAGTTAAAAACTCTTACAATTCAACATTAGAAGACAAATGATAATGAGCAAATGGTTGAATAAATATTTTACTGAAGAAAATGTATAAAAATGCAATAGGCATACCAAGAATTGCTCAACAACATTTGTTATTAAGGAAATGAAAATTTAAATCACAATGTATAATAAATGTACCCAATAAATATGCCCAAGAGTAATAAACACAAAACTTGTATGTATTATTCATGTCCACATAAAACCTTGTACATATATGTTTAAAATAACATTACTTATAATAACCAAAATGTGTAAATTATTCAAATGCCCATCACCTGATGAATGGATAAATATGATACATTCATACAATGGAATGTTATTTATCAATAAAAAGCAATGAAATAATAATTCACACTACAGTGTGAATGAACTTGAAAATGTTACCTAAGTGAAAGGAGCCAGTCACATATAATCACATATATTAATTCACTGATATGCAAAGTCCTGAACAGACAAATCTATATACGAGAAGAAAGTAGGTTAATGGTTTCCAGTAGCTGAGGGGTCAGTGATTTGGGAGTGAATACTAACTGCCACATGACTTTCTGAGGAGACTAAAATCAGGTTGTATAAGGGTTTCACCATTCTATGAATATACTAAAAAAAAATGAATTTTATATTTCAGATGAGTGAATTGGATGGCATATGAATCATATCCTAATAAACCCACTAAAACATATAAAGCAATAATAAAGCCTGAAAATGAAATAAAATCTGAAATACAAATATTCTCTATACAGAATTGTTTATATTTATTAGAAACACGGCTACATGAAGGCTTTATACACCTATATATAATGTGAGACAATTGTTCACAAAAAATATTTTATATAATAATACAATTTTCAGTATTGGTAGTTTTTAGATACTTCCCTTTAGAAAACCACTTCTGATTTTTTGAGATGGAGTCTCACTCTGTGCAGTGGGGTGATCTCGGCTCACCGCAAGCTCCGCCTCCCGGGTTCACGCCATTCTCCTGCCTCAGCCTCCCAAGTAGCTGAGACTACAGGCGCCCGCCATCTCACCCTGCTAATTTTTATTTATTTATTTATTTATTTATTTTTAGCAGAGATGGGGTTTCACTGTGTTAGCCAGGATGGTTTCGATCTCCTAACCTCATGATCCGCACTCCTCAGTCTCTCAAATTGCTGGGATTTACAGGCGTGAGCCACCACACCCTGCATGATTTTTTTTTTTTTTTTTTTTTTTTTTTTAAGAGAAAGCGATCTCACTACGCTACTGAGGCTGAAGTGTAGTGGCTGTTCACAGGTACAATGGTATTGTGCTGCACTGAGGCCTGGAACTCCTGGCCTCAGGCCTTCCTCCTGCCTTAGCCTCCTGAGTAGAAGTACACCCAGCTTTCTACTTCCAAATTTGAAAGTAAATGCAATGAAAAGGAGGTGAAATTGAAAATTAATATGTGATTCTTGTTTTACTGCTTTGCCAATAGTCAACCTTATTGATATCCCCTCTTCAAATATTAATATTTCTCTATGGAAAGCCTTTGTTTACAAATAGTGGATGATATACAGGTATACTTAATATCTAAAGATTAATATAGCTTAGTGATTTAAAACATAGTTCCCAAAGTCACACAGTGTGGGATAGATTCCTGTCCACCAGTTACTAGTTTAATGATGTTGACAAGTGACTTAATCTAAGTTTTGTTTTCCTCACCTATAAAAATGAATAACATAACCTCTTTTTATTTTGAGAAGGGGAAGATAAAATGTCACAGTAATTAAGCCATAATATAAAATAGTGATATATAGAAAAAATAGACAACTGCCTCTTCTGTCATTTGAAGGCTTTTTATTATGCCTACCATACTAATTTTCCTATTATTTCCAAAACTGTCAGCATTCAGGCTACCTCTTTAACCTTCATAGCATAATACTAATTTTACATTAATTAAGATATTATGGTTTCTAACAGGCTTGCATTTAGCTAGATTAATTGCCACCATAGTTTTTAGTAAAGAGACAGGACATCCTTTGGCCACTTTTAAGCTTTAAAGTCCAATCCATCCTACTCCCTGGTATGAAGTTAAGGTGTGAAGTAGGTAAACAGGCAGCTGCCTCTACGAGATGGCTTCAGGAACACTAAACAGAAACCACTAGCATCTACCGGGTCTTCTATATTCTAGAACTCTATATAAACCTCTATAATGTCATTCTAATCAGCAGAACAACCTATTGAGTTATATATTATTTTCTCTACTTTACAAATAAGGAATTTGAGTCCCATAAACATAAGCAATTCTTCAAATTTACAAAGAAAGTAAATGCTAGGGCCAAAGCTTAAAATGAGCTCTGAGTTAGTACTTTACACTACATTTACCATTTAGTCAAAAGTATCTTTTTAACAGCTGGGTTTGTTTTTCTTTTCCTTTCTTTTTTGAAGTCTTCCATTGAGTCTGAAATTTCTTACACTAACTTTATTCCTCTCAAACACACATTAAAGCAGAAAATTGTCTTCAGAAAATGTTTTAAAGTACGTATTCTTTTAAAATATCTAATATTGCTTTACTTCCAAAAGAGAGATAGTAATTGTTTTGTAAAGAGATTTTTCTTTATATAATGTAACATATATTTTAATTTTCTTTTTTACTTTTTTAAAGTGAAAAATAAAAATTATACATAATTATGAAATACAATGTGATGTTTGTAGATAGATTCAAACAAGATAATTAGCATATCCATCACTTCACCAACTTAGCATTTTTTTGTGGTGAGAATATTAAAAATCTATTTTCTTTTTAGCAATGTGGAAGTATTTGATATACTACTATTAGCTGGTCACCATACAGTCCAATAGATCACTAAGAAAAATTCCTCCAACCTAGCAAACTTTATCCCCTTTGATTATTTTCCCTTTCCCTGTCTCTACCCTTCATTCCTCTGCTAACCACTATTTCTATGAGACAGACTTCTTTAGATTCCATATGTGATATCACACAGTATTTGCCTTTTTGTGACTGGCTTATTTCACTTACCATAATGCCTCCAGTTCCACCCATGTTGTCATGAATGACATTTTCTTCTTTTTAAAGGCTGTATAATGTTCCAATTTGTAAATATATCACATTTTCTTTGTCCATTCATTCACTGAAGCTCGTTTCAGCATTATTTACAATAAAACAATATATGTAATTCTACCTCTCATTCTTATTGTGACAATAACTGTTTATAATACTTAATTGAAATGAAAGACTCTTTCATGGAGGATATACTATTATGTATTTTTAATAACAGTTAACCATCTGTTTTTATAAAAATAACAGTACTTTAATAATTGATGCAAAACCACCAAAGTTAGATAGTAACAAATGGGAATTGTCTCCCGTTAAATGGTTGTTTACTGTCTACCGGCATTGAGCAACTTAAATTCATGAACCATGCTTTGGGAAAAGATTAAAATCATATTGTCATTATTGATATGTAGGGCATTCACAACAGATATCTAACAATTATAATTACAAACTGTTTTAGAGAAAAAAATTTGTGAAGAAATATCAAAATGATTCAGCTTTTGTGTTCTATTCAGCTTTAAAAGGTGGAATATCATTGACAATAAAAACATTCAAATCTCTCAGCATTGTTGGGATTCAAAGTTAATAACAATGACAATTCCAAAAATAAAATGCTTATTTAATTGCATCCAAATTTGAAGTATAAAATTCAGCAGGTGCCAGAATTGGGCATGTTACTGCTTTTTTATCATTCAA